>NC_133482.1:2982352-3065697 GCF_025370935.1 Choristoneura fumiferana | reverse complement strand
CCTTCTCCCGATTTTTTTTTAATTCCTAGACTGGGATTTAATTTAGAAAGAAACGGCGTATTTAAAGATGTCTCAAACAGTTTCACTCTGTTGTTTATATTTCAAGTTTAAGCACTATTCAATCAAATACCAAAAAAAAGGTAACAAAAGTAAGTTGCCGAATTATGTAAAAAGCTTTCAGTATCATTTTAAACTGTAATTTAGCTATAAAAACCTTCATTGCAATTAAAATTATATTTTTAATTTATATAATACAATTTTATTTTAAATTAAATTGTTTTTTCTAATATAATGGCACTATGAGTCGTGTCATGTACCTACTTAAAAAAAAACAAGTATCGCGGTAAATTGTACCAACTGAAAAAAAATTAAAAGCGTGCCCAAGCATTTGATTTAATATTTGTTAACAATTTTGCTTTATTTCCTCACATTATTGGAGAAAAGCACTATTTATGCCTTAGCGGAAATGGTAATTCGTGGATTCTTATTTATTGGCTGACTCAGCTACGCTTCGTCTGTCAAACTCTACCATCCACGAATTGCTTTTTCCTCGGCAGTAATGTAGTATTTATATCTTTCAAAGTAATTGTTTAAGTTCATTGATATGGACCTCCGCAAAGTAACGACTGATTCAATATATCTTTTTTTTGTTAATGTTTTAAGTCACTAGCATTTATGTATTTTAGGCAAAATGAGAGGAAAAAGACAACCGAAATCGACTAAGTAACAGTATTGTTGATAAAGTTAACAGCTTACTCGTAAGTACGTAACGCATTAATATGGTAGAGCTCTGCTGATGGTGTTACCTTGTAACGTCAATTAAGGAATCTTAGGAACGACATAGTAAGGCTTTTAGCTTAAATGACAGTAACGCCAGATTCTAAGCAAAACAGGCAGACAGATTCCTTAATATCAAATTTTTCATGTATAAATTACTGAAGTCTGTACAAACGGTAGAAATAATCAGATTCTTAACTCATTTCAAATTAGGTCCGCTGATTATTTTTATCAATCATCATATATCAGCCGTAGGACGTCCAGTGTTGGACATAAGCCTCCCGTAACTTTGCCGCCACTTGTAGTCTTCATTGTCACAGTACATTTAAAACAACCATGCCAAATTTCATGACGTTGAACCCCGCGGTTTAGATTTAAAGATTTTATTCCGATCAAGTGAGAATATCGGGATAAAAGGGCGATTATTCGAACGTTTCAACCGTCTTATTTATCTAGGCACTTTTCTGTAAAAATTCTGTCAATTTCTAAGTTATCTAGTAGAAATACAGAATGATCGAAAACGACATCAAAATCTACAGCCAATTCGCAAAAAATGTGACCAGAGAAATGAGAATGATTCAGTAGTTTTTAGACGAAGGAGTATCAAACATCCATACATATTCACATCCTTACAAACTTTCGCGTTTGTTATATAAAAAGGATTAGTGGGACATGAATGTTTCACTGTTGAACAAAGACATCCCCCTCAGAGCGCCACAGTAAACGTCAACTACCTTACCTAGCGGAAAGCCTGCCAAAGCTTCACCTTCCGGTTCATCGTCCCCACTCGAGTACCTACGGTACCAACCTTTTTCCCCCATACGTTAAATCCGTTCCTCGAGCGACGTGCCAATTCAACTTGCATATTCTTCGACATATGTCGAATGTCGGTGACTCTAGTTTTTCGGCGAATTTCCGTATTCCGGATTCTATCGCACAAAGAAACTCCAAGCATAGCTCTTTCCATGGCTCGTTGGATGAGTCTGAGCCTCCAAGAGGAGGCCATTATATTGTACCTAGCCAGTGGAATGTTGAAAGAGAAGATGTCATGGAGTCTTGCAAACGCAGCATTGCAGACGTAATTACGCACAAATGTGGTACCGTAATATCAACAAAGTGAGCTTAGACCCTAAGGCCTAAACATAACAATTCATTTGCTACATTAGATTAAGCTTTTATCCATGGCCGCGTCGATAATGTACCAAATTTTCGGCTTGGACGGACGGATTCATCGAATTACACACAGTCCATTATGCTGCAGTATCGCAACCTGCAGGCGGCAGTTAGGCCTAAACTGGCACACAGTTTAAAGTCAATACGAAAGCGTGGCCAGGTTATTCACAATAAAAACTGATTAGCTAGTGTGAGTGTGTTCGTTGTATCTGGCTATTTTCTGCCGCAGTATATTCTTGATAAATTATTATTATAGTGCTGCTGCTTAAGTAGCAAATTAAAAATAAGCAACCTGAGATATGTATGCATAGGAAAAATTCGTGTCTAGATTCCTGTCCAGCAGTGGTGTAGGGGTTATAGCACGCAGTACGGAATGCTGAAGACCTGGGTTCAATTCCCAGTGCTGGTCTCTTTTTCTAGTTTTTCTGTGCATCCATGTCTCAGTTTGTATTTTCGATATTAAATACTAGTTGTAGCCCGCGGCTGTTGTATCACTGTTGTGTACCTACTGTGTACAACACAAAAAAATCTAACTGATTAGTTAGGTAAGATTAAGTTGTGATTCCTTCGCTATATGACTTCTTTGACAAAAGTGTGGGATGTCAACATAACATTTGTAGCAGAAAGGTTCCACCATGATACTTGATTCAATTTGTTCGACTGTACTTGGAGAAATATTACAAATTTAATTTTTATTGAACATGTTTCGTTACTGTTATATTGTTATTTATACTGTGGAAGTTTTTTGCAATTATTACTGTCGCATTTAAGTCCCGGGTGTAATAATAACTATGTTGCACTACTGTTTAAAATGTATTTACTGTATTAATATTTAGGCTGTTAGCTTAGGCATGGTCGCATGGAGCGTTAAGGCAGTAACGGTAAGTGTGTCGAAATCTTAATAACAAGGAAAGTCGCATAACTTTATCGTTATCAAACCCCACTTCACTAAGCAACACACAAACGTTCTGTTTTGGGATAATTGACTCCCTCATCCACATCACAACATTCTATCTCTTATTAGAGAAAAAAATAAATAGAATGGTATTTCTCTGGCTGTCGGGGCATATGATTTACTTTTTGTAAAAAAAATTACACAGTATTACAGCTGTAAGCCAATTTAGTGACATAATTACCTAATAATAATAATAATTTCACAACTCGGTTTCTCCGTTTCTCCAACAATAAAGATAAATTTTAACAAATGAAAAAAATTAACAAATGAATCTCCATTTCTTCCGTGGATGTCGTAAGAGGCGACTGAGGATATAGATTAAGGCTAGGTATATACCGTTACAATTTAAAATCAAACCTAAAATTACTAAAAGTGGAGCCTCCGAAGCGATAACGCTTTGTGTGCTTTGCCTACCCCATTTGGAAATACAGGCGTGATATTTGTGTGTGTGTGTGTGTGTGTGTGTGTGTGTAAAAAAACTTGCATTATACCTATTTCCTACTATAGCTATAGAACAGATATTAATAGGATATATAATCTAACCCTCTCAAATCTCGTAATGCGGGCGAACAGTTGAACAATTAAAACATATCAGAATTAAACTCTAATCTCGGAGGCGCCATCTGCTAATATACGACAATAATTCGCCAGAAGTTCCCCCAATTGTTGTATTACTGAGCAGAAGGCGCTGAAACTTCCCGCCGAGGGTTGTACTTGCTGCCGATAATTTTAAGCGACACCGCTACCAAGTTTGCATCGCATCAACACAAGGTGCTTTGCAGGAGGGTTGAGTTAGGAGATGCTGGCTAAACAAGATTTCATTATACTTAAGATTTAATTATTTATAGTTTTTCGTTTAGATCTTGGGGTTGATGGCTGGAAAGAGCTGGCCTAAGATCGTAAAGCATGGCGTAGTATAGTATTGGAGGCCAATGTCCGCTTTGAGTCACTGCACCCAATGCTGCAGTGGTAAGTATTTAAGATTGATTTATTTTCCAAAATGAACAATACAAGACAGGCATACAAATACAAATTCTACTAAAATTATAAATGTGAATGTTTGTGATTATGTGTGTATCATCAAAAGCCAGAAGACGTCCACTGCTAAGCAAAGGCCTTCCCCTTAGAACGCCACAATGAACGACAACTCGCCACTTGCATACACCGGTTGCTCAACTCTCACGATGTCGTCATGGTAGCGGGGAGTCATTTGAAATTCTTAGTTCTTACTTAGAAACTCGAAGTTCGTATAGTACCGTCCCTCTCGCTCTCGTATTAAATAGTATAAGTGTCAGAGGGACCGCACGACACGAACTTCGAGTTTCGTAGTAGCCCTGCTGCTCCTCCGTTACTTGGCCCGCTACCAAGGCCATAAAGGAGCCGCCGAGGACTATGGGCCGCGACCCAAGTGTATATTAAGGGGAGGGGGTGCCATAATACGGTATAAGACTATTTTTTATATGTTTTATAAATAAAAACTACACAATGCCTGTTATCGAATAGAGAAACAATTTTTAAGTTACCTTTACAAATCCGTCTTCTGGCTTCTGGCAGTGTTTGTGGTGTGTGTGTGTGTGTGTGTGTGTGTGTGTGTGTGTGTGTGTGTGTTTGTTATTCTTTCACATTGAGCTCTATTTTTCACCACTTGCGAATTATAGTGCTCTGATTTATAAACTCGATCCCGTGAAGGACACTGAGAAAACTACTAGAAAACATATTGTTTATCTCACCCGCTACCATCCAACACTTGTGACACGCTCTGTCCCTCAACACTCCACTAATCCGACGCGTCACGCCGTACACTTGTCAAACTTCTCCAACTTGCCACAGTTCAGGCGGGAACAGTGTTACCGTTGTCTCACTTTGGTGCTGTCAGCAATATACCTATGCCAATACCAGCAGCAAGTTTCTGAGACATCCTTTAAATATATTGCATGTTTTTTTTTTGTTTAAGAGAAACTTCAGGAGACCTTTTTGGTTAAATTAAAGGACTGCTAAGTGAGATATGGCAACCTTTAAAATTTACCACTATGACCGGGAAAAGCTGGCGGAAAAACGAGCTGATTCGCGCAAACGTATTTTGAAGGGTCACAAGTTTTTAATTGCGATAAAGCTATTACGACACTTGTCAGCACTAGAGACAGAAACGATATCAAGGCAGTTCTCCCGTTCTGCACAAACCATACATTATCTTAAAATGAAATAACTACCTACAGGAACCAATTTAAAAAGCGTTTATCTCAAATTGGTTTTCGGTTTACTATGCATTCTTATAAAACATACAACCTCAATTGGTAAGAATAAGGAGCTAAGAATCTATATGTCGGCGGCCGATCGTAAAATCCGCCAGATCACGAAATTCCTAGGCATATCGTGAATTGGTGCCATTTCATGAATTGGCTAAAGGACATCCGCCATATCGTCCAAAACTCACGACGTTTAGACAAATCAAGATATTCCTGGCATATCATTAAACAACGCCATTTCATGATTTGGCCAGTTTAGGCAGATCATGAAATTCCTAGGCATAACATGAAACGCCGCTACAAAATCGCTTCTGGCACTCGCTCGTGCGTGTGGCACAATCACAATTCATACTATTCAACTCCTCGCTTCGCTCGTCGTACCTAAATTTTTCTTTTTTTCGGCATATCACGATGTGCCCGGTATAGAGCTAGGAATATCGACGAATGCGTTGCTCTAATCGATCTACCGTATTGTTTATCAGGCACAATCGTGATATGCCTGGCCAACTTTTAGGCATGTCATGAAATGGTGCCATTTTCACGATTTTACCATCGGCCGCCGACATTTATAAGAAAGTGGCGAAGGCAGAACACGCTCCATATCATAGTGAAACCTGTTACTTATTCTGTGATAAAACCTACTGTCATAACACCACTGTGTCCATAGTGAATTTGAATGCTTTTTAAACAAGCTTATACGCCAATGTTTGGGTACGGGCCCCACGGCTTAAATGTTTGGTAGTATTAGGCGAACACAAATTGCTTGCCATTAGCATAAGTCGACATACTTTGTACTTAACGTTTTCGTGTGCTTACTGACAGCATATTATGAAGTTTTACGTAGAATCCCAAATCTTATCAGAAAATGAATCGTATATGAAAGAGTTCGGGATAAAAAAGGCCCGTGTTTCAAACTAGGATAGTACCTAAGCTATCAAGCTAGCAACTCTGGTTTATTAGTAACTTAACATACTACTACTAGCAATATAACATGTAGCAGGTGTTATTTGATGCTTGGCGATAAGCTAGAGCTTATAATACATATATTTAAAATAAGAAAATGTAGAGTACAATATTGAATAGATTTTTTGAAAAAAATATTGAAGCAGATTTAAAGCTGCTACTACACAGTGCCCTTAGTTGGCCTACGAATGAAAATCATATCTTGTATCACCCTGTTATCAATGTGATGAAAAAAATCGCAATTCTAATTGACATACACACACATAAATACACAACAAGAAACCACATTTTATTCACCTAAATACTACCGTCATTTTTATGCAAATCAGTTTTGACAGTGAAATTTAGTTTACAAAGTGTTTATTATTTACGGCGTTTCAAAGTAAATATCACAAAATTTAAAGTTAGATAACATTAAACCGGTTCAGTTGAATTGAATAATCCCGCGAAACTTTAAGATTCCTCGTAAAACGGTTTAGTTTTACAGTGCTGTAAAAATTTTAAACTCTTTCAGACGTTTAGAATAGAATATTTCTAGAAATTTCCTCCCCAAACTGGTATCAACGACTGATTTCGTTTCGAATCAAAAGTCTTTGCTATGTGAATAAGGTTTCTTTTACAGTCACATTTTTGAGAAAGATAAGAGGTTTTGGAAGTATGTGGAATTGGAACATGTCCGGAATAGTTTTCTAAACGGATCAAATTTTACGTTGCAATGCAAGAGAAGCGGAATTTTGTTTACTTTATAGTATTAGATTTCCAGTATTATTTTTTAAACATGTTGCTATGAAAATATCTGGATCAATGCTGTGAAATTCTAGTGGTCCGGCCAGGATCGGCTCTGCAAGACGGAACTCCTCAACGGTGGAAATGTAATTTGGATGATAACGGAAATGAAGTCTACAAAAAGTACGTACAGTTAGCAAAAAAACAATTAAAAATATTTATGTATTGTTAACAAAAATTTATTAGAAATAATGAAATGCCTCGTTTACTTCACGAATGTCAAACCAAAATGATTAAAAATGCTTCATTTCACAAATGCATTTGCTTCTGAAACTGAATTTTAGGATAGGATTTTGATATAAATCCTGAATAGTTCACAGAATCGGATAAAATGCATTTGACCAAATGAATCATTTGCGAAACGAATCATTTCATTTTTTTTGGCTAAGAATACCGTTTGATTTCAGTAAATTTTACCATCTTCAGCATTTAGACTACTTTCCTTTCAAATAGCAGTGAAATTTTTCCACCTATAAATACTGAATCAAAATAATACATTACTGCAGAAACCAGTAAGTAGGTAAGGTTGGTAATAATGATTGTTAGTGATGATGACGATGATGATGACGGTCGTTGATGGTGATGATGATGGTTGGCAAGTAGTGATGGTGATGATGATAATAGTGACATGGACCCATTTTAAAATACTAGTTAACTACACCCAACACTGCCGCTCGGCCCGCACGCTGTTTATGACTGGCTCCAAATTTTTAAAGGAACCCGTTACTGTCCAGGAAGTAAATTTCATACTTACTTCCTGGACAGTTCGAGGTTACTTCCTGGACACTTGCGGCTAGTCTCCAGGATTCGTTACTTTCTACGTTTTTGATGACGTAATGGCAACATTTCGTACCATTTTTGAGAAAATACTTTATTTGAATTACATCAACCTAGCTTTACTAGCTAATCGGAACTCGCAACGATTTGCATTCGCAGGCTGCACTCCAATCAAAGTTGGTCCCGCGGTATCTGGAAACTACTTCCGACCACGTCTCTACTTGTGATGGGTATTCCCAAAGGTTTGGCCTTTATTATTTGGTAAGTATAATTCCTAATTACTAAACCTACTACTTACTGATAATATAAATGCAAAAGTTAGGATGCTTGGATGTGAGAAATCACAAAGACTAATTGCAAGAGCGTACCCAGCTTCTGGCCCAGAACGTGAGGGGAGTTAAGTCACATTTTTTAGATCGGATCCCCTGCGCTTGTTTTTACATACAAACTACATGCGAGGTGTTCTTTCAAAATTTAATGCATAATACATACTGGTATTGTAAAGCATACAATTTCCAGATAAGTATTTGCTGAAATTTGGTCCACTGATAGGTACCTAGTTTATAAACTAGGAAACTTTTTGCTCATATTACAGGCCACACCGGATATACATAATAAAAGTAGCTTTAATTTAAGATCATTTGTTAAGCCTGTCCTTCAACTATAAACTAGATGAATTTAAGCAGTTTTTCTCCAAAAAATCTTAGGTACACTGCAGGTAAAGAATTTCCATCATAACATAATTTTCAAAATCCAAAGGCCTTGCGCTTTCACAACACTAAACCTCAAGGCTGCAGTTTAATGCACTTCCCCCGATGCGTCTCATCCTACCGTACATGCACAAAGCAGAAACTTGGAATATTTACGATTGCAATAATCTTGAGTGGTCTAGTCTCGGTGTTGTACCGTTACAAGGCTGTTCGTGAACTATAAATCAAAAATAACGGCCACGGCTAGAACGGTTTTCGCTTGTAGTGCGATCGTGTTACTTGCTGAACAGAAATTTTTTTAAAAGGCTAAAGCTGATGCTTATTATTAACTTCAGCAGAAAGAAGTCCACTGTTTTAATTTACTACCTACCAAAAAAAACGGTCAAGAGTATGTCGGACACGTCCAGGATAAAGTTCCTTAGTACGAAAAAATCAAGTTAAATAATATTCTTCTATGGATTTTGCTCATAATGCGTGGGGCCGATGACGCGTGGATTCTTCGCTGAGAGCGCCATTCGACGGGAAACTGTACACAGCTGTCATGTGCGACGGACATGCTTGCCGACCACATTTACCCGCGAAAACATAGGTAAATTGGTCCTTACAAACATTATCACCTCAAACAGGTATAGTGAGTACTAGTCATAATTCGTTGCGTTACAAATAACTCCCTGCACGAGTGCCTAGGCTTCACTCCAGCTAATATACGTATGGCACGCCTCTGCAGCAACAAAACTCTATTAGGGTCGGTTGAGTTTCCCTATAAAATTGTGCCATACAGCATTAAAGAGTGAAAATGGGCATAATAAACTTGCTCTAAGGCATCATTAGAGATTAGGGGTTTTAGTTTTCGCAACGCAAAGACTGCACTACTTAGTCCGCCACACAGCTTGTCAACATGGCACTTCCAGTTCAGATTTGAGTCTAGCATGAAACCGAGGAACCTAAATTCGTCACACAATGGCATTGGACCGTTAAGCAGACAAGGAGGCAGGTCAACACTACGGCCAGAAAAAATCATTACGCTCGATTTAGCAACATTTAGCAGTAGGCCGTTGACCGTTAAACCATTCCTTCAACTGCCGACAAGCCTCCCATATCTTCTCAGCAAGCTGTTCGAACGAACGGGCGCTCACAATGCTCGTACTGGTGCTGCTGGGAGCTGGTACTGCCAAGAGCGCAGTCAGCGGTATCGGCAATTTTTGAAAAAAATATTAGTCTTTCTTTTACAAATATACAATTTTACTCGCAAATGTGATGAAAAACATTGTATGTCGCACGGGCGGTACTAGTAATCGGGCGGTAATTACGAACATCAACTCATTAAAGCCCTCAAGTCTTCGACTTCGGGCTTCTAATAGACTCTCGTTCGTAATTCCTTATTTACCGCCCTTAAGACACAATGTACTATAAAATACCTGATACCTCATAAGTTACTACCAAAAAAGGCCACAATGACCGATCCTGCGTCGCTGGCATCTCCCATCGACGATAAATCTATTTCTAACGTTATTTTTGTAGCACACAGATTTGAATTTTCTACTGGTATTTTCACTAGGATTCTAAATCACCGTCAAACGATTGGTCGTAGCTCTCGCTGCACTAACGTTTAGTGTGCACCACGAGTGTTGACAGTAGTAGATGACCCGAAACATAAGGCCCGACAGCTGGAGCTGGACTTTATTGGGTCTACTAGACTACGGATAGGTACGGATTACTACGGGTCCACCACAGAATTAAAATTTATAGGGGTAATAAGAGTCTGTTACAATTTTTATTTTATAATACAAGTTGTTTTGCTGACTGTAATTTTGTTGATTGTACTTGCATTGTTTAGTTTATTTATTCATTTAATAATTACACTAAGTAGTTACATCATAAATTACATAAATGGTATGTTACAAGAATTTATATTGATATCGTCAAAGATATAAATATTAATAATAATATAAGAAATAAATACTAGAGTTTCAAGTACATGAGATATGAAAAAAATAATTAAAATAGTATAACCTTTGGGGGGAAAAGTCCTCGAGTGGCGACCACGAACCGGAAGACGAAGCGTTGGCAGGCCTCCCACCAGGTGGACTGACGACATCGTGGGAGTAGCGGGAAACCGGTGGATGCAAGTGGCGAGTTGTCGTTCATTGTGGCGTTCTAAGGGGGAGGCCTTTGTCCAGCAGTGGACGTCTTCGGGCTGATGATGATGATGATGATGAATACGTATCAAGAAAAATAACCATAAATAAAACTTAACTATAAACTAAATACCTACTACCTAAATTAAATCTAAATAAGATCGGTTCTCACTAGGAATTGTCATAGCAAAAATAAATTTTAAAAATATCAAGATAAAAAAGAATACTTGAAACAATAAATACATACGTAACAATTAAAATAGAATTGGTTCTCCATACTAATAATTATCTTAACTAAAATATTAATATTAATTGCAATCTGAAAGACCAATAATTAAGGACAGCGAGACAGTTTACGAGAGCGCCAAAAATCCTAACATAGATTTGCCTCCAGCGAGTCTAAAACACGTGTAAAAGAAAACTATTGCCGTCACCCAAAGTAAATCAAAGTAAGCAATTTTCCCTCGCCAAAGAACGGGTATAATTCAGCCCGGACAAACTATCCGGCCGGACGGAATGCAGATAGGACGATAAATTCACAGGATTGATCCGGACTGTGTCTTTAGGTCGCCGTTATTCAATGCACGTAGCTTTTTCCATATAGGAAATGTCAGGATTTAATTAAATTTTACCTTTTATATAATACTACCTGTTTCCCGTGATTCCGTCCGCGTAGAAGTATGAAAAATAGTTTACATCTTATTCTCGAAACTACCGAATATAGGTACATAAAAAAAAAATCATAAAAATCGGTCAAGCCGTTTCGAAGGAGTTTGCTCACAAACAGGAGCAAAAAATTAAACGACAGCTTCCACTCTTCATCTTGAGCTAATTTAGTTCTACAACTTTTGAAAATAACTTTTATGATTTTTTATTATATTTTAAAGTTTAATTGGACAAGCAATGTATTGCGAAATCGGTCATTTTGTTACGTGACAGGCGATGTCATTTAGGCTATTGGATGCCGTACATTGAAAATACTATTTAATTTGTTTGTAATCAACATAATGACAAAATTACTTAATTTTTGAAACTTGCTGAACTAAAGTAGTTGCATTTGAGTAGCAGAACCTGTGTTTTAATTTTTGCTCCTGTTACATTGCCCAACCGGTATATTAGATTAATAATTATAGTCTGGCTAATGAAAGATTGGGAGATACCCTAAAAAATTTTTTTTTAATTTTTTATTGTAACATTTTGTCGGCATAGTTTACATACATTATTATATCCGTACAAAATTATAGCTTTCTAGCATTGATAATCCCCGAGCAAAGCCGCGGACGGTCAGACAGACCGACAGACATGGCGAAACTTATAAGGGTTCGGTTTTTTTGCCATTTTGGCTCCGGAACCCTAAAAAGGTTAATACGAATAAAAGTGAATCCTCGGAATCACAATTGTATTGACCAGTTCTGAAAGGGATTAGTAGGTATCAAAATATTTTGCCATGTCTACTAACCTACAAATTCGGTCACCGCATCTACAGACTCTTTTAATGTTTGAACAAGGTTTCCCTCTATGCTTGTTTTTGTTTGAAATTGCTTATCATGGTAAAAATAATCTGTCGCACACCACTTTTGATTGTTTCACCCATGTTTCAGCAGTAAATTTCCAAAAAACTCTATTTTAACACACGAAAGGACTTAACTCAACAAGTCACAAAATAATAGTACAAGCTCTGTGTCAAGTCTCTGTTTTATTAAACTCTTGGTCTGTTTGCCCATGAATGACGTTTGAATAATGTTGCCACTCAAATAATAGGTGTGTTCATCTTTCATTAGCCAAACTCTATAACAATTAAGTCTGTAAAAGGGGTTCAACAAAACTTACAAAAAAAGACAGAGATAGCTTAGGTATAAAGTAAGGAACTCAAAATAATACGCAAACGTGACCAGTTGTTGTACTTAGAAACTCAACAGTAAACAAGTTAAATTAAATATTGTATTTAAATAGGAGTAAGTGGTCCACCGTTGAGGGTGAAAATCGAGAAAGATCTTGTGTAACAAGGCAAACCTCTGCGGCGAGCAACTGGCCGCTTACAGAAAATCGAAATTCTAAATTTTAAATTATTGATTCGCTTTTGTTTTTTTCTTGTGACTCGCTCTAGTCGTTCTACAACAAGGCGTAAGCCGAAAATTGAATTTCTTAGACCTCCAGTTGCTTCGGTTGCAAGCGGCTTGCATCGATCGTAAACCAGGTCATCCGTCCATCTCGTTGGTGGACGTCCTACGGTGCGCTTGCCGATCCGCGGTCTCCACTCGAGAACTTTTCGGCCCCAACGGTCATCTGTTCTCCGCGCTATATGGCCTGCCAGCCACTTCAACGAGCTAATTCGCTTAGATATGTCGATGACTTCTATAGATTCTATCTCCTCATTTTTGATTCGATCCCGTAGATAGACCCGAGCATAGCTCTTTATATTTTTCTTGTTTATCAAAGTCAAAGTCAAAGTCAAAATATCTTTATTCAATTTAGGCTATAACAAGCACTTAGATTAGATTAGATTAGATTTATTTATTACCTAATGAAAAAATACATTATAAATACATGTCAGGTAATTATAAGAAATTCACAAAAGGATAATAATAATAATAATAGGTATATGATAGTGGTAAATTAAAATACATTGTCAGCCAAAATAAAATTAG
This sequence comes from Choristoneura fumiferana, assembly GCF_025370935.1. Lineage (NCBI taxonomy): Eukaryota > Metazoa > Arthropoda > Insecta > Lepidoptera > Tortricidae > Choristoneura > Choristoneura fumiferana. Next base: position 3,052,524 of record NC_133482.1, on the reverse strand, counting down.
AATTAAATTAATAATAATAATAATAATAATCCTGGGTAAAACATGGACAAAAAGTTAAAATTAGGTACAATGTCAAGACAATAAAATTAAATATAAAAAAAAAATAAAATAAAAAATAAAAATTAGTCCACAATGAATGCTTATGAATGTCAAAAAAGTTCTACCACCGGTCGGAAAAACCTCTGTTGAGAAGAATTCGGCTAGAAACTCAACGAGGTATATTTGGTATATTTTGTAAAACCTAATCCAAGTCTTTGCCAAGCGTTGGCGAAAAAAAATATTCGTAACAAATGCAACGTACGGCCAAAACGGTTATGAAATCGAATACAATTTTCCGATAAATTAAACAGGATGAAGCTTAGCTGGATCCGCTGCGATGAGAATATCACACAATAACAGAAAATAGTGATCCAACCAGAAAATACCACAAATAGTGATTCGATCAGAAAAAGCGATGTCCGCGAAACTGGTTACCGATTTATCAATTTGCAAGGCGATTAGTTTTTTGAATAGGCTTTTTTGACAAAGAACTATTAAAGATATAAAATGCTTTCTTACTGGTTAATCGTGCTAACTTCTTTATAGGTAGTGCCAGCAGAGTTGAGGGCACGTACACAAGAACATGTCATGTAATGGCAGCGGGATTTTGACATTCACTCATTAATTTCCTTCATTCTCCTTTTGTGCAATCAGTTCCTCATGTAGCCAGTGGCGTAGCTGGGTGAACAAGGGCCCCGGTGCATAGAGAAAGAACCGGTCCCTCACCCCCTCTTTCCTTTCTTTCTTTTTCTTTTATTTTAGCTTGAATTTATATTGGCCTTCAAAAACATTTAAAAAAAAGCTCGAGCCTGCTCACAAGTTTTTTTTTCTCTTTTTATTTTATGCTCTGGTGAAACAGCCCCTTAGTCTCGCTTTTATAATATAATATAGGTAAGGATAAGGCTGTGTTTCTACCAAAGATGTGCGAGAATGTGTGTTTTCAAGAACCAATTGAAACGCTTCATTTACCTATCTTCGCACAGCACATCTCTGGTGGAAACAGCTGAGCGGAGCGAGGCGAGGTAAATGAAGCGCTTCTACTGATCCCTAAAAACAACATTCCTCGCAACACACATTCTATAGATACAGGAACAGGATATAGGATATACATAGGTACACGGAGCCTAAGGATAAAGTAAGAATGCTAGACTCATTGGAAGACTGTGACCTGTGACAGTGACAACTGCAAGCTTTTCAACCAATTACTATTTTCAGAACCAATTCCACAATAGGTAATAACATCAAGCAAATCGAATCTAACAAACAACGTAATTTTAAACTTCATAATCTTTCATTCTCCTTTCCTCTCAACGTTTAGCTTTGCTTTTTCTCACCTTCTATAAGTAGCTCCATCTCATTCATATAGTCTGTCAAAAAAGAGAAGAAACTAAAAAGTGGCAACACTGTAGTGTCCTCCCTTTTTGGTTTGACAGGGTTTGAAAGGGATGACACTACAGTGTTACCACTTTTTAATTTCTTCTCTTTTTTGACAGACTATACATCGAATGTTTAAAAGACACGCAACAGCTAGTCCAATACCAATCAAATCGCTCTTATAAATCAGAAGTCCAACTAATGCCCACTTCCATCATACTTGACAGATGGCTTTCTACCCGCAAATATGTCTCCCCTTCAATGAGACTTTATCGGGAAGAGTTATGGTTCAAAGTTCAACAGTGTGGTGGCAAATAAAGCTGGTTTTAGCTGGTGGTCGCAATGATTGATTCGTTGTAAAGCGTTTGATTGCGGTGTTGAATTCCAAGTGTTTTTTTGGCTGTGTGGACGATCTTTGATGATTTTCTTTATTGTTTTACGAACATAACGATGTTATGTAGTTGGTTTAAAAAAACAAGGTCGTATTCACTGGTATGAATTTTAAAGCTTCTGCAAACTTAACATACCTACTATGGGTTGTAGAGGGAAGGATTACAACGGGGAAAGTGGAAAAATTGATCAGCTTTCAGCAGTAAATGACAGTTCCAAATCCTTCCAGATTAGCGCTAGAGCACCAGGAGTGTCCGAAATAATTTGGTAAATACCTATTATCCTAAAGTATCTGATGTCAGAACACGTGGACGGTGATTTAATTTTCTTGATCTGTTAAAAGCATTATTGACTGATTTTACTGTGTTTATTGTTATATATCTTTTAAAATGTATCCCCTTGCAATTGTAGCGCCATCTGTTTAACATTTTTGGACAGACACTTTTTCATACACGATTTTAAGTTCCTTTCTTCTACTACTCCATAATATCTGCATTTATGTTTATCCGCCACTAAGACTAATGTCTTTGATTGACACAAACCATAACTTATCTTCCAATGGATTTAACATTTTATAAATAAGTAGTATTAGAATTTTAAAAAAAACTTAACAACGTAGAATATATTTACCAGGGTGGTCCTTGAACAAGGTCCGTCCGGATAGTTTTCCTATATACTTAGGACAGTTTTTATTAGGGTTCCGGAGATAAAATGGCAAAAACGGAACCCTTATAGTTTCGCCATGTCTGTCTGTCTGTCTGTCCGTCCGCGGCTTTGCTCGGGGTCTATCAATGCTAGAAAGCTATAATTTTCCACGGATATAAAAATTTACAATAAAAAATTTAAGAAAATTTTTTTTTACGGTACCTCCCATAGACATAAAGTGGGGGTAATTTTTTTTTACTCATCCAACCCTATATTGTGGGAATCGTTGGATAGGTCTTTTAAAACCATTGTTTGGGGGTTGCGAAAACGATTTTTCGATTCAGTGATTTGTTTGCGAAATATTCAACTTTAAAGTGCAAATTTTCATTAACATCATGCGTCGTCGTCCCCCCCCCTCTAAAATCTAAACCGGTGGGTGGAAAAACTTGAAAAAAAATCAGGATGGTGGTAAGTATATCAAAGTTTGCTTAAGAATTATTAGTGGTTTATGAGTAAATAGCAGCCTAAGGTATAAAATACTAAATCCTTAGAAAAATATTACCTACTAATTTTTTCGTAATGGCTACGGAACCCTATGTCGGGCGCTTATGACCCGCTCTTGGCCGGTTTTCTTTGAAACTTGCATAATTCCCGCTGGGTAGCAACAAATTCTTCACAGACGGAGTCACAGGCAATAGCAAGTATTATTATTCTGATATTATGTATGTACTAGTGTTTACCCACGGTTTCGCTCGCGTAAGTTGAATTGATTTTCCGGGATTTAATAAATTTCCCGTGGGAATCCCCAAAAATTACATTGTGGTTTTCAATGACGTTGCATTAAAAAACAACCGTCCCAAATTTCACAAAAAAATATAATGACAACCGCTGGTGTTATTGTGTGTAATTCAAATCAGTGTATATCTGTTCATCCAAATCAGTCCAGTCGTTTTAGCGTGAAGGAGTAACAAGCATACACACATACCGACAAAATTTCGTATTTATAATATGTGGGATGTACCGAAAACTTCATCATTTTGCACAATTTTCTTTTTTTAACGGTAATTTTGCATTCTAAAGGAAGTTATACGCAAATGAATACATAAGAACTCATAGCGAGATGAGTTGACCCATAAATTATTAAAAAGGGCTTATCTACATTTTTAAAGCTTCGGCAATTTGAACTATTTTACTAACGAACTTAAGGTTTATTTTAAAAGCGTTAGGATTTTAAATAAGCCCGTTTTCCTTAGTAACCACGACGCGTGAGTTACCTACTGTTTTCATTATGCGGGGAATTTCTTTGTGGAAGGCAGCGGGGAAACGCTCTGAATGTGGAGCTACGGAGTGTGGATGGATACGGCATTAGGTAACTAAATGGCTCTCTCTCTCACACACACTCTCTATCTCTATCTCTCTCTCTCTCTATTTTTTCTTTTTATCTATCTTTCTTTCTTTCATGTAATCTAGCTGCATATTTAATTTGCTAATTGAAATCGAAAATTGAATATAAGCAAAAGCTTACTTAAGTTCTCGTGAGACATTTATGGAAAATAATAAACAGCGGGGCTACAACGAAATTCGAAATTCGAAGTTCATGTCGTTCCATCGCACTGACACTTATACTATTTAAAACGTGAGTGAGAGGGATGGTACGATACGAACTTCGATTTTCGAATTTCGGAGTAGGCCCTCAAGAACGGTCCTAGTTTCAACCTTTTCGGAATATCTTTTTCAAAGGCTGCGTTGACGATTTAAAAAATCTCACAATCTAGAAGGAAGCCCCATTGTCAGAGGCATCCAGTATGCTGTCTTTCTAAACCGTGTTTCTTTGCAATAGTTATGACACCGTTTGTGTGACTTTACGCTAGTATTTCTGTCTCTTTTTCTCTGTTATACGCGAATGTAGCTTACAAATAATAAATAAAATATTTTTAACTAAGTAGTTTGTCATCTAGTTTATACAAATGTATGTACACCTGTAAAGGTAGAGATTGGTGAGACTTCTAAAGTTGCAAGTGCGACTGCAATTATAACACAATCTCCGCGTGCATGAATAAATCATATCATTTCATTTCTAAATAGTTTTTTCGTTCGGTAATACGCACTGCCAAGTTTTAATTAATAAAATAAACTAAAAAGTCAAATACCTTCTCCATTTTGTTTTACGAACAAGGTGTTTTTACTGAATAACCTTAAAATTCCATGCCTTTTTCTCGTATGACGTGTTGAACAGTCGAGTTGGCCTTTTTCCATCTTGGCTTACCTGCAGAACGTTAAAGAAACGCCTGAAAGAATATTTTTGCATATTTCTCGCAAGAAAATGCAGTTATTAATAAAGTGGCTATGCTTTTGTTTGCATTTGAGAAAATTGTGATTCATACGGACTTGTTTTGGTTTTTTATCATATCACAAAAATTCATAACCCATCAGAGTGTGGTGAAAATGGCAGTAATTTTTAGTACTTAACATTAATTATTATAACACAACTGTGTTCCATTGTGTAAAATATTAATTAAATTGACTTTTAAAAACTGCTATAAAAATTTAATCCTACTAATATAATAAATGCGAAAGTTTGTGTGTGCTCCTTCACGCCAAAACAGCTGAACGTCTTTGGATGAAATTTGGTATTTAGATAGCTGGATATCTGGAATAACACATAGGCTACTTTTTATTTCGGCCTTAAAGAAAGAAATTGTAAACTTTTTTCTTGAATGCCCCGATGTCATAATTTCAGTTGTTTTTAAGGTTTTTAATGTTATATTTGTAGCATGAAATACGTCTATGAAACGGCCAAACCAATCCTTTACTTTTTCAGTCTCGAGATATACGACTTCGAATTCGACTCACAATTGAAAATACTCACATTAACATAAGTTTCAAACACCGCAAACTGAGAATTTGCCTCTTAATTCTACTTCTGAGTGAAGCAAGAAGCAAAATAATCTTTTAACATCCATCTCGTCTGCAAAGCCGAAGCTAATGGCCTATTATTGTGAATAGATAAAATGCATCCTTTGTAGGAAAGCGAATTCCCAATACGGTTTCAATTTGCATCATTTGCTACGCTGCTACCAACTATATTACGGGGCTTGCAAATCGGAGATTAAAAAAATAAAAAACCGGCCAAGAGCGTGTCGTACACGCCCAAAATAGGGTTCCGTAGCCATTACGAAAAAGTAAGTAATACTTTTGTAAGGATTTCGTATTTTATACGGAATCTTCCAAGTTTAGGTATATTTTATACCTTAGGCTGCTATTTACTCATAAACTACTAATAATTCTCAAGCAAACTTAGCCGTTATAGTTTTCCTTGAAAGTTCGATATACTTACTACCATCCTAATTTTTTTCAAATTTTTCCACCCACCGGTTTAGATTTTAGAGGAAATAAGATACGAAATCTTTAGAAAAATATTATTTAATTTTGTCTTAATAGCTACGGAACCCTTTTTTGGGCGTGTCCGACACGCTCTTGGTCGGTTTTTTTTTTAATTTGCTTGGGTTGTTGCGCGAGGCCCCTACAAGAGCGAGGCCCCGGGCGATTGCCCTGTTCTCCACCCCCTAAGGCCGCCTCTGCCTATAGGTCTGCCTTGCACTTCGCTGGTTTAATACGTGACGCGACAGCTTCTAACCTTCGAAGTAAAAGCATTAATTTTCACAGGGACTTTGTTCCGAGTTGCCGCGGTATTAAAGTCCTCGCCGGGGGACGCCGCGGTATTAAATGCACCTGGCTTGGCACGTAATTGAAATAAAAACAGAAAGACTGGAAAATTGCACGTATTTCGTGTTAGATTTGTTACTATAAGCGTTTTAGAGGACTACTTATAAGAAATTATGCGAGCCCGTTTCACATTTTGTAAAATGCTCGAACATGGCTAAAATTTAAATAAATCATAAATCATTTATTTGCATAAAAACATGGTACATATTTTGTGATAAGAAAGAAAGAGAGTTTCACATGTTTTTGTCACTATGTGACGTACAAATTCTAGTTTAGGTTTAGGTCAATTGATGTGAATTGTCCCGTGATATTTATTTATTAAAAAAAAACTGACTTTACTTCAGAGTCACATACACACACACGCACACACACATTATGTGTACACCCGCATAGGAAGTTTATTTTTCTTCGATATCGTTGCTGCAAGAAGTGCGCCTTCTGTTCTTATTTATCTTCTACTGCAGCATCTTCAGTCATAATAAGATGAAAAATAATTCAACTCCACAGTTTATAAGATGAATACGATTTTTCTCTTACTTTTTTCTTATACTAATTCCTGAATAAAATGCATGTTACATTCACTATTTTGTGAAGATGTTTTGATTTAGAATACAAACTTACGATAGATATTGATTTCGATGACTGCAAGAATCGGCGCCCTGTGAGTTTTATTTTGGCACAACCTTGCAAGCAAGGCACTTGTCCATCACTGACGCTGATCTAGAAGCGAACAAACTGGACAAAGGTGAGCAGCGAGAGGTGAGTATAGTCACTGAACTATAAGGGAATGTATGAGTATAACTGGCACAGCAGAGTATAATCAAACCAACTCAAAAAAGTTGGAAAGCCTCATTTCAAAATTCAATATCTTAAAAACGGTTGAACCAATTTTTATCAAATATAGCTAAGAACCACCACAAAAAAACTCACTTTTACATTAAAAAATCCGCATCTAAATCGGTACATTCGTTTGAGAGCTACTGTACCTACCATGGACAGACAGATAGACATACAGACAGAGAGAAATTGGCGTTAAACTTGTAACACCCCTCTGTTTGCGTCGATGGTTAAAAATGATCTCTGTTTGTTTTCACGGCGAGGGTTTTGACTGCCAAGGGAGCATCGCTGAGCGAGTTCATAGCTCTTGTTGCTGCTACAAACTAGTGATAGAACGAGAGAGAGTTTTGGCCGGCAATGTGAACAGCCAGTAATCAATTAAAACTATATTTATCTCTTTCGCTGACACAAAATCTACAATCTGTAGTGGCAATGGGCGGACCACATCGCTCGAAGTACAGATAATTGGGTGAGAAAAGTCCTCGAGTGGCGACCACGAACCGGAAGACGCAGCGCTGGCAGGCCTCCCACCAGGTCGAATGATCACATCGCGAGAGTTGCGGGAAACCGGTGGATCCAAGTGGCGTTGTCGTTCTAAGGGGTAAAGCTTTGTCCAGCAGTGGACGTCATCCGGCTGATGATGATCAATCTATAATCTATTGTTTGTTTCTTTAGCAAGAAAATAGTCGTCAGCCAAACGCTTCCTCGACGGTGCTACAAGTGCCTTAGTCACAAACCTTGCATCTTGGCGCCTCAGAAAGCCACATAAAGGCGTGTAAACACTACGACTTATGAGTGAGAGCCCCCAGGGAAATAAGAGGTGCGACGTCCTTCTATTTGCACTGCTCTGACCTCGGCTATAATGGGGTACATACTGAGGGCAGGTTTTAGGTTTTTGTAGAAATTCTGACTATTCTTCTAGACTAATTCTTACTCATATAATTAGCATCAATTGCTCGCTTCTCTATTATTAATTAAATACATACACCTTATGTTATTCCGACAGTTCAGGCGCTTCTAATGATAGGTATTTTATATTTTAGGCTACAGAGATAACCAAAGAAATAGACAAACATACTTAAGCACATATTAAATATACATACATAACGCTCGAAAAACATAACCACCCTTCGGGTACTCAGGGAAATTACAGGTCGACGGTTGAAGAGAGAAGCGACATTTTTTTAAGATAGTGGGTTATGTATGTACAGTCACCAGCACCAATATCTGACACAACAAGCGTGCATAAATATTTGATACGACTCTATTTCTAGGGCCGGAAGGACGTGTCAGATATTTTTGCACGCTCTGCTGTGGCAGATATTAATGCTGGACTGTGCACAGTGCTACATGTTCCGAATCAGTAAATTTTTCACAAAAATGTCGCTTAGTCCATTTCTTCATTCAACCGTCGAGGTGATTTTTAAATTCTTCGGGAAATTTTTCAGGTAATTTATCGAAATTTTTTGATTCAAAATGTAGTCACGCCCGTGACTAGTCACGCTAGTGACTTCACTTTGAACTAGACTTTGAAGATCGATATGGAAACAATTGTAAAGCGCTCAATTGTTTTATGAGATCAATTTGATATCAGATAATCTAATTACGAAACATGCGCTTGCCGCTTCTCTTACCCCGTAAGACAATGTTTGGTAATTAGATTATCTGATTACACCTTGATTGCAAAATCCTATCAAAAACAGATATGTCATACTCTTGGCGAGTTTTGCTCTAAATCTTGAACCGCGTTGTATGAAAACCTTTTGCTTTTCCTTAGATCACAAGTGCTATAAATAGAAATAAACAGAAATCTGACCGCGACCAGGTAGGTAAATACTAAAGCCGCTTTATACATATATGAATTAAGTTAGTTCCACCCACGTTTCGGAATTCCTAGTCCCGTGGGATTTTCTTGACATTCGTCCTTATTGTTTGTATTCATCATGCGGGGCAGACATACCTACCTTGTTCTCGTTAATGCAGGTCATTCTCAATGGTTCTTGAACACATGATAGAGGATTTAATATATGGATTTAGATAAATTTTATTTTTTTTCATGTTAATTTATCGTTACATTTTAATTACTTATTATTATCACACAATGCCTGTTTAATATAAAACAAAATAAAGGTAACTAAAACTACATACAAACTAAAATTATAAATAAAAAAGTTGCCCAAAATCACTGCCAGGTGTTAAGCTACGCCTCGTTTCATAAACCCACACTCGTGTTTTAAGGACCCCTATTACGAAACAGTTGCATAAAATACTATTGTTACATAGATTTAGATATCGTAAGATCGCGGGTGAGCACAGAAAGTGTTTAAAATTCATTGGTAAGGACCTCCGCAAAGTAACGCCTGATTCAATAAATTTCTAACTAATTAAATTTTTAAGTATTGCTATGCATTGACTGCCAATCAATTAGTCAGCTGTTCATCTGATAAAAAATTGCCAAGTTATAAAATCAACATTGGTGATCAAGTGATCATGCAGACTAAAATAAATAATTTGAATGATTAACATGATGAGCCGATATAAAATTACAGGATTCTATAAAATTTACCACATATTTTCATTTGCAGCTTATGGATTTAAAATTTAACATCAAAATGGAAAACAGAACTTTATTTAAATTCCCAAACTTTCATTTTAATTTGCTGTAAAATTCTGATAAAACGGGACAACATAAATTGGTTTTGGTTTGCATCGTAGATTACCCCCTAGTGGGGGAAGTGGGGGTAATCTATGGTTTGCATAATCTGTGCCACGCCCGAAAGGTAAGCGATGGAGTAAACATGGAATGTTTTTATGCAATAAGCGTCAATTTCCACTTTATGCAAGATTTTTTTTTTAATTTCATCAGCTACATCTCCTGACCGACAGACAATGGTTTAAACCACGTGTTGTTAGAGGCTTGAAATTTCGTGAAAATATTATTTGAAAAATCTCTATTATGCGCCACTCTAGGTTTCGTAATTCCCACGGAAGGTATACAATGTGCTATTTTTTATTACCGTTAACTATAATGAAACATTTAACAGGACAAATGAACAATGACTGTGAACTTATATTATCTTACATGAAAAGTATCGCACAGGAGCAAAACGTAAAACGTGCGATTAATTTTATTCCTTGTATAAACAAGCACGCACGCTTTATGTTTTGCTCCTGTGCGATTCTATCTCTGTCTACTCTTGAATTTTTATCTAATCTGGTAGACACCTTGTTTTTTACTTAGTTTTCATGTACTTACTTGGACCGACGACTCAGTTCATTGCCCATTCCCATTGTTCATTGGGAATATGCCCTTGGAAGCAAAAATAAAACCACATTATAAAACTTTACATCCCAGCATTCTGATTTATTCACGCCCTCAAAATTATACAATAAAAATATGTAGGTACAAAATGACAATTTCCAAACAGTAAAAATCTCGCTAAAAATTCGTATTTTACAACTTGAGCCCCTTTGCCACTCTATGGACGGCCATCAAAATAATCGACAGTTGTAAAAAACAAATGACGACGATAAAAAAGCCTAAAAAAGGTGCGTTCAAAAACATCATTCCGTAATGCAAGTAATCTGATGGATGTTGACCTTTCCTACCGTAAAAGTGAACGCTTCCGTGCGAATCGGACAGATGCTGGTTTTTAAGGTAGATTTCATGTTTTTCTACCTATCGGGGAAAAGCCTAGTCAAGGCAACGAAGCATGCCAAGTTACAGAGTTTGACATGTAAAAAATTATCCTAGTTTTTAATGGACTCAGGGGTTACAGTACAGCAGAGGTCCATATTAATGAAAATTTTTACTAAAAAAGCAAGCAGAAAAATAACAAAGAATATTTAAGCATGTTAAGAGCAAGATGAAAAATAACGATTGCAGTTCAATCCTAGTATTTTTTCCAAGGATTTTGTTACTTGGTGACTATACTTTTTGCATCGGATACGGCATACGGCCCATTGAATTATAATAAACTATCTTAAGCCTTAATGGGAGCCTTTTCGCAAAATATCAGCTTTTTGGGTCAAAGGGTTTGAGCAATAAATTTTAAAACTACAGCAAAAGGGAAAGAGTAAAATTTATTTTAGTACAATAAAAGTTTTTTCATCACACTTGCTCGTAAACAGTGTCGTAACATGCAGGCTACCTTGGTTGCAACCCCCCAAATAAAACCCTCGACCTTAATGTGCTTGTCATGAAACCCGTGGTCGGTAAATGAGTCATTGCACGTACAAATTTTCTTGTCATGAAGCCCAACCAAGGTCGGTAAATGAGTCAATGTGCGTACTGATACTGCTGCGCGCGCTGCTGCAGGACCACATGCACACGCACGTTGCAGCGCATGCTGCGGGAGGGGGAGGGCAGCGCTGCAAAGAGTGCAGCCTAAGGTAACGCCAATATTTGGAAAAAAAAATTTTTTTTTCTTTTAGAAATATAAAAATATACTCGCAAATGGGATGAAAAACATTGCATGTTGCATGGGCGGTACTACAATTACGAACATCGACTCATTAAAGCCCTCAGTCTTCGACTTCGGGCTTCTAATAGACTCTCGTTCGTAATTCCTTATTTACCGCCCTTAAGACACAATGTACTATCTCAAAACTGAAATATTATACCTATTCACCTTTTCACTTGGCGCCGGCCATTCAGGATTTTTTAAATTTCGAATCCTCTTGGTCATGATTGATGACGTATTTGCCGGGCGCCCTGTGATTGGCTGATTTTGTTCGAAAGCATTCGTTCCAAAATTGAATGGCGAATAGAACGTCTTGTTGAACCTTCTGATTTGTGAATTAGGGATTCATTAGGTTCTTTTAAGGGGAATGATTTTTATATTTCAAACGCGTAGCATTTTTATTGTAATTCAAAAGATCTTGAACTTGTCTTTATTTTTATCGGGTGACCATAACTTTATAAATTTATATTTTTTTTTATAGTAGAAGCATTTTACATTTCTACTGAACATAGCTATAATAAAAACCGTTGTCAAACTTTTAATGTCAACATATTTACATTAAAACACACAACCATACATATTGGCTCTGTGCACGACATCAGCGCCACCTAGCGTCTGCAAGTTTGTCGCCTCTGAGGTTCTGACGTTTTGAAATTTCATTGCGACATTGTGACAAAATCAAACCTATCACGTAAAACTAACCTCATTTACTAAAATTCATTTTTGGTAAATGAGGTAAGTAAAATGTATTCAAAAAGTGTGTTTTATTTTGGTTATGTCAGGGTTTGTTAACTTCATGTTTAGTCGTACTTTTATTTTAAAACAAAAAGATAAAGCTACTTTTTATGGTTTAATTAAATAAAAGTAAACATATTATATAATTGTTCTTGTATCGCTAGTAATAAAGATTATAACGAATATTGTGTGCAAGCAAAACGTGCGAAAAAAAGTGCGAAAAAATGGGTCTAAACAATTTTAGATTATTTTTAAACAAATCGACAACAAACCCGCGTCGATTATTCCACACTTACTCGGAGTACAAAACAATGTGTTAACACCGCGGATTGGAAACCCGTCGCTGAGAGCATTAAACTGTTCCTTCGAGAACAATCAAATTGGACGAGAAGTGAAGGGATGTCAGGGATGAAGGCCACGTAGATGCGGCATAATGTAAATTTCCCAAGGCCATATTAGAGATAGGTAAATCCGGATTAGAAGATTCAAAAGAGTCAGATCCTCAAGCGGGTCCAAAACTTATCGGCTCCTTTAAAATCTTATTAACACCGAGGAGTTAAACTCCGATCAACCCATTGAATTCAGCGAGTTCTGTTTTCGAAGTTCATGACGTGCTGTACTATTCACGCTAATACTGTTCAACAGCAGTGTTGAACAAACTTCGAATTTCGTAGTTCACTTTCATTCAGTCAGATCGGATCGGATATGTTCGGTTGGATTCAGCCAGGTGCTGAGCCGGTGTGGTGCGACGTTGGAAACCTCCCCGAGTAGTAGAACGTTTACAACTTCCTTCTATCCGAGGCGTAGACCTCATGGCGGGGGAAACTGAAACGCTTGGGCCTGGGTGCATCTGGGGCAGCAATGACTAGTTAATCCGTAACGGAGCGACGGATCGATGTGATTTTTGGCATAGAGATAGTTTATGGGCCCGAGAGTGACATAGGCTACTTTTTATCCCGGAAAATGCACAGTTCCCGAGGGAACAGCGCGCGATAACCGAATACCGTGCGGGCGGAGCCGCGGGCAAAAGCTAGTTTACTTATAAATCAGCTAATCGTTGGCTAATCTCCGACGTCGGCGCGGAGTGGCGAGGTGATCCCATTATGATAAGGTTGAAGACACGCCTGGGCGGTGGGGCATGGGGAGGTAAGCCTGTGGTTTTGGTTGTGGGTGCTTCGAACTAGCGGTCCACAAATGGGGGACTCACAGTGAGGACGGTGTCACGCCTCAGGTCGGACGTGTTTTAAAGGAGACGAGACCTCATTGCCGCAGTTGATCGATTACATTAAAGTACAATTCAATAGAATCTGTCAATTTTCTACATATTTAAGACACTCTATCGTGGGCACACTTGATTATATATGTCCCTGTTGTTGCAATTATCATCTAAAAGGAATCAAAAAAGAATAATAGTCACATCACAAAGCCTTAGGCAGCCCGGTGTTTATATTAGTAGGCTGGAAGTGTCTACAGGATTGTCAGATTCTATTGAATTGGAGTTTAGCAAATGCCACATCAAATTTTCCAATGCCCTTCCCACCTCCACCATTAAGACAGTGGGAGATAATAAAAAGATTCACAGTAATACGGACCGCTTACCCTGCGCCTGTCGCGTCCCCATTATTTACTTCCCTTGCTTTTAACAAAATATCAGCGGTGGAAAAAAGCTTAAGTTTTTTCAGGAGTTGTGTGAAAATTTTACGTAACGTTTGTTTGTTTGCTTGTACTCTTTATTGTACAAAAACGAAATTTAGGTTACACAAAAAAAATGCCAAATACAAAGGCGGACTTATCCTTATAACGTTTTGGGTTAGTAAAGTCAATCGGATTGTCACCATACTCCTAGACATGTCGTTATGATATTATTGGCATACGTCAATCGACAGGAATTTCTTGGGATACTTAAATAAAATTACTAACTATAATTAGGCCTCATGGTGAGAAATCAATGAGGGCTATCGCGTTTGAATTCGCCACTAGAGGCGCTAGTGTAGCGTAAGGTCTCCGAAATGTCAAATCTCATAGTTTTTGGGTGAGCTACGCGGGTTTATTTAAAATTAGAATAATTTTGTGAATATTTTGCAATATCTGAAATTAATTATAGCAAATATGTGTTCCGGGGCAATGAATGTCTGTGTTTTGAGACAGTTTTTTCTTTCGGAAACCTTTATCCGCCCTTTTTTCAGAACAAAACGGGCACTGTATTAAATATGATTTTAATCTAAACTTTGTTTTCACGCCCGTAATAACAGACTTTGAAAGCCATACTTAAAAACCTCACGCAACAGTGCGCCATCTAGTGAGACAAAAAACGATAGCCCTCATTGTGTTCTTTCATAGTAAAATTCATGGTAAATTTCAAATGTAAGAGTAACTTCGCACATGAATTTCGAAAAACTCAGAAGTGCGAGCCCGAGTTTGAACCCACGATTCCCTGCTTAAAAGGCCATAGGTCAAACCACTAACGGTTTTTTGATGACATGAATGACGCTGAAAAACATAAGTAAAAAAATACGTAGGTACAATCAGATGAATATAGAATACCTTTTTTGAAGTCAGTTAGAAAAGGTTCTTTACCCTTCAACAATTACTTTGCCACAATCTAGTCAACACTTTCCCTGTTTAATATATTCGAATGCTGTCAACCATGCAAAAGCCTCTTTTTCCCTTTCGTGGGAAAACCTTTTCAAGAAGCTCATTCCTTAATCGACGTGTCCTTAAAATAGACACTTCGTAAACCTAAGTGCGTGACTAAATAAAATTTAGCTAGCTATTGTGAATACGGTATTCGACAACTCCTGAATTTGCCTTCCTTTCCTATATGTTGTTATGAAAATATCGATAAACAGATAACGTTAGTTGAAGAAACAAATGAATTCGGTTGAAAATGGAATTTGTGATGGCTTTTTTAATATCTATTTACAACTGTCTCTTTCAAAATCTTTTTCTCTATGCAGCATGTGACGTCACATGCAAGTATGTTTTTCTTTATTTTATCCGGAATTTCAAACCTATATAACTCTGTTAGGTACATGTAAACCATTGACAACCATTAATTTACAAAATAAAGAAAGAAAAAAAAGAAAAAAGACAGAAATACATGTATTTACAACACAACAATAGACAACACTACAATGACAACACTAATGTTGTTGTGTCTTAACACAACAACATTGTTTAATACTATAGTACAGATAATAAGATAGTACGTATCATTGCGGTTGTGAATCGGACACTGTCTCAGCATACTTAATGCTAATAGATAAATAAATAAATAGTGAAATATCGTATGTCCAGCCGCCTTTCCTTTAGTTTAGATTTGTTTTGTCTGTTTGACAACTATTTAAACCATTTACAATCCCTACGACTGCAAATAAAGACAGCGGTGAATACCAGATACCTACCTGTTTAACAATTCACTCGTTCATTGTTTCAAACAAAATCAAAAAATTTGCAAAAACGAAACCTACTAAAGTTGTTTTGTTTCATTATGATCCAAAATCAAACCTCAAAATGTAATTCACACACGGAATGAATAATGGCTGAAACAAATCGGAGAATAGGTACAGAGTTACGGCATATAATTAAAAAATATCTCCGAGAGTTCGCTCTGAATTTATTCGAGGTGGTTCTAATTGGTGGAAACGGTAATTTCCCGTAGGACCGCGGGGTGCAAGTTGGTAGATGCAAGTGGAATAATTAATTGTAAACTAGTTTGAGCCTTTATAATAATATGACTTAGTCTCCATTTTCCATTGCTTGCATTTTACTTTTATATAGAACAAAATGATGTGATAAAAAATTATTAAATTTTAATGGTCTGCAAATCAACTATATGATTATTTCAGAAGTGCAGTTTTGCTCGTTTTTTTCTAAACGTTAGCTTGACTCGCTACCGATTGTCTTATTTGACAGTTAAGTTAAGCTAGAGTCTGTCGCTGTCTGTTCATCTACCAATACCTCTCATATTTTGTTTTCTAGAATTCATTACCACACAACGGCAACACCTAATCTAATAGACACTGTTAAAACTGCCCTCCAATGGGCAAATCCATATTTTTTTTAAACTTCTCTCTAACTATCTGTACCTAAGTAGTTTTAGTTTGGTATCCACAGTTTTGTCTTAGATTTATCTATTGTTTAATGACCGGTGTTGTCTAGATACCTGAATGCCACAGTGAGATATTTTTTTCCAATCTCTTGACTGATAACCACTAGACTAGACGGTTCATCATCATTAGTGATCGGCCATCGGAAGTATTTCATGTCAATTTCATGACGAAATTATTACATGGACATGACTATTTAATTTCTTGCAGAATATTTTAACCTACTACAAATGTATGTTTTTTTAATTAAGTTACTATCAAGGTTTTAACATTTCTATTACCTATAATATGATTATGAAGCACAGGCCATAATTTATATAAATGGATCCTCAATGTTAAAAGGAATCGATTGACAATATTAAACATAGAAAAAATAATTATTATTTACTATAACAAATTAAATTTAGTTAGTTTTTAAGAATGTGTGGTTTTAGTTTGAACAACACCGACTTATCCATATTATTCATTACTATTCATTACGTAGGACGTCAAAGTGACATAAAATGCTTCCGATGGCCGATCACTAATCATCATCATCATACCAGCCGTAGGACCGTCCACTGTTGAACATAAGCCTCTCCCATACTACTAGAAAGCTCTAAATAAAACCCTGTGACTTGTTCCACCTCCCAACGCCCGATAGTATAATTCTCAAACCGCCTGAATTATTTCCTAATGACTGTCTTAATGGGGTTACTTTTGATTACGATTAACCGTTCCTCTACGTAATTGGGGCTTCTGTTTCTTTGTGAAGATTGATATTAATTTGATAATGGCTGTTCATTGTAACGCTTTAAGAGATTATTACCCCCTTAAATATTTCTGATTTTGGTAATTTTCCACATTTGTCCATAGTAAAAACCGGCCAAGAGCGTGTCGGACACGCCCGAAATAGGGTTCTGTAGCCATTATAAAAAATTAAGTAATATTTTTCTAAGGACTTCGTACTTTGTACGGAATATTCCAAGTTTAGGTATATTTTATACCTTAGGCTGCTATTTCTTAAACTAAGTAGGTACTTATAATTCTCAAGAAAACTTAACCGTTATAGTTTTCCTTGTAAGTTTGATAAACTTACTACCATCCTGATTTTTTATTAAATTTTCCATCCACCGGTTTAGATTTTAGAGGGGGGGCGCTCGATTTTAATGAAAATTTGCACTTTAAAGTTGAATCACTGAATCGAAAAATCATTTTAACAACCCCGTAATGGAAAACCACCGTAGGTAAAAACCTATCCAACGATATCTCACACTATAAGGTTGGATGAGAAAAAAAACACCCCTGCTTTACGTATATGGGAGGTAGGTACTCTAAAATTTTTTTTTTTATTTTTTTTTGTGTCATTTTGTCGGCATAGTTTACATATATATTCGTGCAAAATTACAGCTTTCTGGTATTGATAGCCCAGGGGCTCAGGACAGGAGCAAAGCCGCGAACGGACAGACAGACACGGCGAAGCTATAAGGATTCCGTTTTTGCCATTTTGGCTACGAAACCCTAATGCAGAGAATAAGCGCCACCCTTTTTACAAAATCATAGATTTCATTTATTTATTTATCAATTAATGAAAATTTACAGTACCTATTACAGTTAATGCTAATGCGCTGTGCGAAATCTGACCCATTGCGTGCACGCATTATGTTTTGAAAGAACCTTGCAAGCCACAATGTGCATGACAAAACAGTGGGGGGGTCCGACATAAAAAAGGTGACTTGCCTATTATATGCATCTGACTGAACTCTCGTATATCTGCATCTACAAATGAAATACTTCAGTAAATTTCCGTCCACTGCATTTCACGTGCAGTAAATGAAAGTAGGGTAACACCATTAGCAGGTGTCGGCAGTTCGTAAAGTAGCCAAATTTAATTTTGCACCGGACTGTCGTGTGGTCACCCGACCGCGGAATAGTTCCGGGAAGAGGAGAATATTCCCAAAGTTTGGTCATTCGTTTTGTAGTTTGCGGATGAATAGGAAAAAGGATCGTTTGTTGTCAGAATTTCTATAAGGATGTTACTAGGTAGTCGTTCTGGACTTAATTTTTTAAATTGGATTTTTCCAAGACCTTGAATTTAAATCAGTCTGTCAGCTAATAAGAGGCAAATTGACTGAAGGTAAAGGTAAAACTTACTTATTTTCCATTTTTAAAATGTAATACCTATAGTAATTAATTGGATTAAAAAAAATACAATACAATTACAATATTTTTGTACATAGCAAACATCTTCAGGGGCTCGTAGCCTATAAGAGGATCGTTGATAAAAAGGCAACAGATTAAAAGACATCGTAATAATTTGAAGTAATTCTCGAAATTAAGTTGTGTTTTAAATATTTTCGCACAGTTGTCATTTTGAGGTTATTTCCACACCCTAAATATTGTCTATTGACAATTACTGAAAATGGCGATGAGCCTCCATTCGCAAACACCGTGATTGGCTGTTTAGGGGTTTCCAACGTAATTAAAAAAAAATATCCCTAGAGATTAATGAGGAGCTTTAGTCCCGATATGCAGAGACTTAGGTAACATTTTAAGAGCATGAGAAGTGAAATAAAATTAGTCTTTGAATTAGATAAAGTACTAAAATATATTTTACACTTTTAGCACTTTTTAATTCTATAGTAAATTAAAGGAATTATCAAATAAATCGTACAACCCTGACTTTCTTAAATACAAAAAGAAAAAACAAGGCTCTGCAAGCAAGACTCTTGTGTATTTTTTACATCGAACTGCTAAATTTTAGCACCAATGATAGATATTGTAAGTTTCTATGTTGCATGACCTTGTTCCCTTAGCCCGTTTAACATATAAAAAAAGTTCAATCTCATCTTGTCGCTAAAAGGGTGGCTATTCTCGTAGCCCCGCAAAACTCTTATCATTCAAATCGACACTCTTTCCCCAGATTTCCTTGTTCGCCCCCTTTGTTTTTTAAAGGACAAAGGTATTAGCTTTATGACGTCTCGTAAACATGGCGAGATAAAACCCTTCTTTGATAGAACTTTTTGTTGCAACGCTGTTTAATTATGAGAATAAATTAAATATTCACGGCTTTTGATGTTTAACTTAGTTTTGTTTCTTTATTCTAACAGTTTGTTCGTATTTTGTGTTTTTGTCGTGATACCGTTATAAAGAGTTTACATTTTTCTCATTTTCGTGTGAATTAGCAGTCACGACAGACGATGATGCTTTTTGCACGCGAATTATCGAGAATTGTGTTAACTTCTACTATCATTCATTATATAAATTGACCTGCGTCTTCTGGCAGTCAAATAAAAATTCTGAGATTTTACTTAGACCCATGGGAATTTTCAAAATTATATCTTTGTCTTCATTTACGTTTCCCCATGCATAATTGCATGTCTTTAGACAGTGGTTGAGATTTTTGGATTTAAATCAAAAAAAATATTTAAAAAATATCTGGATAAAAAGTAGCCGTTGTGTTATTTATTCCAGATGTCCAGCTATCTGCAGACTAAATGTCATCTAAATTTGTCGAGCTGTTTTTGCGTGAGAGATTAGATTGTGTATGAGTAATAATGGTACTAATACCTACTTTTATTTTTCACTTATTAAAATTTAATAAGTTCGTTTATTTAATAAACGACGGCTCAATTTGAAACAGGTTGTAGGACAAATTATAATTCCCATTAGTTACAAAATCTAGCGACATAAGGGAACAAACGTTCTAGCTGGTCCTTTATTAATTAAATATGGTATTTTATTACCTTGAAGTGAGGTTTGGGACCGACCTACACCTGCGCTAACTTCATGACGGCACGTCCCTATAGACGAGACCTTGGTATACCGTGTAATGTTGCCAGCTTTGATACTGGTCAGCTCAGCTTTGATAGCTTTGATAAAACGGTATATCCGATCATGTTGAAACCAATTTTCGTTGAAAGTATTTATTAAGCGTTACCTTTCCATATTTTCGCATATCTTTTGGACAAACACTTTACAAGATAGAGGGGGGGGCCCGATTTTTGCTACTTTGGGAGCGATTATTTCCGGAAATCTTCACTTAATCAAAAAAGTATTTGAGAAACCTTACTATCTTTTCATAAGAGCTGTCGAACTATGTGCCACACGTTGATGCGAGTTAATTTTTTTTTTCAATTTCTGTTAATTACGTGTATGGAGTGCCCCCCCTATAAATATTTATTTTTGTAATTTAACCATAAAACTAAATAGCGACTTTGACAAGACATCTGTACTCCAAATTTCATTGATATACATCTTGTAGTTTTGGAGTAAAATGCCTGTGACCTACGGACGGACGGATAAACAGACAAACAGACAGGCGGACTTGACGAAACTATAAGGGTTCCGTTTTTGCCATTTTGGTTCCGGAACCCTAAAAATCAGTGTAGATCAACACAATTCACCATACAAAGCCCGCCACTTAACGGAGATTTTTTCAAAATGGCCGCGGCATCCGAAGCTTCAATAATATTAGCGTCAGAGGGACGGCAAGATACGAAACAAAACTAAAAGACCACTAGATTTATTTTCTTCCTTTTAGTTTTGGCAGTCGGGTTTTTTATTTTATTTTTATTTAATGTTTTATAGCACACTTTTTTGATATTTATGTGAAAATGGTAAACTAAAAGTAACCTACTTATATATCTTTAGAATGGGCTAAATATTAGCTTTCATTTGATACCCATATTGTTACAATACAAAATATTTTTTTTCATTCCGCCGCCATTTTTTTGTGCAGACGCCATATTGAAATATTATATAACCTTGTCACTCCGAGTTATGACGAATCCAATGATACCTCATGTTAAAATCCGTCTAGCCGTTTAGGCTGCAGCTGCTGCTGGATACGCTCGAAAAACATAACCCTCCTTCGGGCAGCCGGGTAAAAATTAGAATTTCGCACGTCGCAGTATAGGGCCGTGCTTCTGCGTATTTCGATATCCCGTACACGATCGTGAAATTCTTACGTAAGTTTTATATTATCCTTCCCAGCATCGAAGCTCTCGTCCTAACCGCGTCTCCCTAATTACACTAAGCTCGTTGTTTGGAACTAGGCAAACTTGTGTAATTGAAATCCGGTCCACCGGGGCAGTTATTGAATAATAACACAACTTCACTAATAATGTTACGGTCATAACTTCAATCTATCGAGTCCCCGTGCGCTCAAACTCTCAAGGCTATCTGTAAACGCTCTAAGGTCCGCGGTTCGTAAGACTTAGGGGCTGTTTCACCATCCATTGAGTAGTGTTAACTGATGGTTAAATGTGATGCCGTCTCCGTCTATTCGAACAAAACAAATAGAGACGGCATCACACCTAACCGCCAGTTAACACTAATCAATGGATGGTGAAACAGCCCCTAAATAACTTATTATAAAAGGCGTAACTATGGAGCATGTTAGATCAGTATCAATGGTCTAGCCTTAGGTTTTTTTACCTTGAACTGTTTTTACACGTTGGTGACTTTTTTTGCAGAGTCACTTAACACTAATCAATGGATGGTAAAACAGCCCCTAAGACTACATATTCTATACAGGGGGTTATAATCTTCTGGACAAATACGACCGCAAAGTCAGAAGACGGGGTATCCTGACACAATGGAGTGTAACTTTGGCCAATGTGGATGGTTCGGAATTTCTTTTCCCTTGTAATTTTACACGAACTTTGAAGTTTGAATCCATGCCACGTCCACAGACAGAGTACATTTAGGGTTCCGGAGCCAAAATGGCAAAAACGGAATCCTTATAGTTTCGCCATGTCTGTCTGTCTGTCTGTCTGCCCGTCCGCGGCTCTGCTTCGCGTGTCGTTGAAGCTAATTTGAGGAAGCATGACGCATACGAAATACGATGTACTAGTACATTGTGTCTTAAGGGCGGTAAATAAGGAATTACGAACGAGAGTCTATTAGAAGCCCGAAGTCGAAGACTGAGGGTTTTAATGAGTCGATGTTCGTAATTCTAGTACCGCCCGTGCGACATACAATGTTTTTCATCACATTTGCGAGTGAAATTATATATTTGTAAAAGAAAAACTAATATTTTTTCAAAAATTGCCGATACCGCTTTTGGCAGCGCCAGCTCCCCCATGCATCAGCATGTGCACGGCGTGCGTGTCCAGCGCGCGCACGGAGCAGCAGCACGCCATGCAGTAACAAACTCATTTACCGACCTTGGGCTTCATGACATGAAAATTAGTACGGGCAATGACTCATTTTCATTTACCGACCACGGGTTTCATGAGAAGCACATTAAAGTCGAGGGTTTTATTAAGGGGGTTGCAACCAAGGTAGCCTGCATGTTACGACACTGTTTACGAGCAAGTGTGATGAAAAAACATTATTTATTTAATAGATCTGTAAATGTCGATGAAGTATTTACACCTAAAACTATACTTCGTGAGCAAAATCGTTTAACTGGACGGGCTCGACAAATAGCGGGGTTATCGACAGTTCGGTCGACAAAAGATGCAATTTGTCAAATCAAACAACTCTTTGTGGGTGGCAATACGGGGGAGTCTTCGGTAAAAAACGCGAGTACAAATTGGTGGCTTAGTATTGAGTTAATCGGATGAGCTTTCAAGTCTGTCCTGACAAATGGTGTTTTTCTCAAAAATCGTAAAGAATGGCAAGCAAAGTGATTGTAATATAGTAATCACAAAACAATTCACTGCTTTTCTCTGTCAATTTAATTTAAAATATCCACTGTTGGTTGGCGTATTATTTAGTCAAGTAAGATACTTTTAATAGAAATACCTGTGTTTTTGTTTTAAGGCGTCAAGTATGTAGCATGTTGTTTTAAATAACCATTTTAACAGTAATATGCATTATTCATATTTGCAAAGTATACTTTTGGCGGTGACTTAAAACATTTCAACTGCACACGATTGAACTGTTTAAGCCGGTGTTGCCATACAATTTAATATTTGTTTTATTTTATTTTAAATTTTTATTTTAAGTTAGTTTTTAGATAAGGTTCTCACTGAAAATCAGCGCCACGGCTTGCCGTGGCATTATGCTGAGTGGGGACCTGTTTAGCGTCGTATGTCTTTATTTGTTCTATGTTTGTTCCTATGTTTGTTTTTTATGGCGTTAAATAAATGTATTTTCTTTCTTTCTTTCTTTATTTTTTGTCTTCAAATTTTATCAAAAAACGGTTACCGCGTAATTGACTGACAAACGTTTAAGCATCATCACAAACTCTGTCAGTAAATTACTCGTAGGATTGTAACGAAGACGTTAAATTTGTGATTAGTGAAGTATTTTAACAATACCTATAATATCCTTCTGGGCTCTGACTTTTTTAACAGATGTAGTACTTAAGACCTAGTAAACCTAGACGTGGTCCACCAGCTTTTTTATTTTGGACATTATTTGAAAATACTTTGAATTATTTTTTCAATGAACAATTTGTACTTTATAAAGTACATGCGGCCATTATTCTTAGTGTTAATTAGTCCTTCATAAAGTACGCGAGGGCCTACTACAAGTACCTACTATGGATATAATAGACTGGAGGACTTCTTACCAGTATTATAAATGTGAAAATACGTATTTGTGCGCGCGTGCTTGTGAATTCTAAGAAGTATTAAATAAAATCTCAATAGTTTTTTGCCAACGAAGCTGCAAGTATAAGCTTACCCTATATAAAAATGTACTCTGTGTATAAGCTAGTGCAAAAATAAAAGCGACCCGGCGGTGAAAACCCAACTAGCCGTACGTATGTTTTTAAATACTGAAGAAGTTTGCACAGGAAAGTCCAAAGATCGGATTTTAAAAAGTAGTTCGTAGGTTAAACTTACTTACTGAGAATTGGAAGCCACTTACCGAATTAGGGTATTTTGTATGATTAAACTTCAAAGTAAATGACTGCTTTAGTTGGACAGTGTCACAACTCAAAGTTTTTTTTTTCACGAGAGCCGTAAAAACTTCTAAAGTGCTTCAGAGAGAAATTCATAAATGGAACTAAGTACTAAAAATTTTTTTTTTTGAATTGTGACAATCAACTAAAGCAGCGAAATTTATATGAAAAGATTAATTTTTAATACTTACTTACAAGTTTTTTTTACTGACTTTTCTTTTTGTTACCAGTAGCTCAACCAGAGGTCATCTTCAGAGCAACACAACCGTTCACCATACTACCAAACGTTTGACCTGCACCCTCTTCAATACGATTCGATTTTCAGTTATTTTCTTATAAAACATAACCCCACATTTGTTTATATTAGAATTTATGTAAATTTAAGAGCCCTCACAATAACCCTTTTATTAACTTACGTCCACTTGCAGGCTTTTTAATCTAGGTTTAAGTGGTCCTAAGTCCTGTCAGATCCATACAAGAACTGTCAGTTTAAGCCTTAAATCGAGATTTAAAAAAGCCTACAAGAGGTCCTTCAAAGTCAAAGTCAAAGTCAAAATATCTTTATTCAATTTAGGCTATAACAAGCACTTATGAATGTCAAAAAAAAATCTACCACCGGTTCGGAAAAACCTCTGCTGAGAAGAATCCGGCAAGAAACTCAACGAGGTATATGTATTTTTTTAAAACAGATTTACAATATTATTAAATGATATGTATACATCACAAGTATTTAACACAACTTTATTTTTAACACAGTAGGTTCGCTATTTGAAGGGATCGCTAATGCGGATCGGAATTATTTCCAAATATCCCTGTCCATGATATAATCATAACTTTATAATACGCCTTTGATATTAATGTAACATAAAAAGAAACTATTTTTTTTTTTTTTTTTTTTTTTTTTTTTTTTTTTTTTTTTTTTTTTCGTTAGCCATTTTCTATGTCCCACTGCTGGGCAAAGGCCTCTCCCTCGGACTTCCAACTTCCCCTGTCGGCAGCTACGTTTTGCCAGTCGTTTCTGAATGCGTCCAAGTCGTCCCGCCACCTCCGTCTCGGTCTGCCGCGCCTCCGTTGACCATCTAGGGGCGCCCACTGGGTAGTAACCTGTGCCCATCTCTCCGGGTGCATGCGGCAGATATGGCCAGCCCAGTCCCACTTCAGCCTGGCGGTTTCTCTCCCGACATCTGCTATGCACGTTTTCGAGCGCAGTGTGGTGTTCCGGATCCGATCTGTTCTTTTGACACTCAAAATGCTGCGCTCCATAGCCCTCTGGCAAACCTTCAACTTGGACTTCTGAATTTCGGTTAAGGACCATGTTTGGGCACCGTAGGTTAAGATGGGCAGTATACAAGAGTCGACCAGTTTCCGCTTAAGTGAAAGTGGAAGGTTGCCCTTCAATAGCTTCTTCATGGACCAGAAGCTCTTCCAGGCATTGTCGATACGCCTTTCCACTTCTTTATCCTGCCTATTGCTAAAAGATACTATCTGGCCCAAGTAAATGTACTCGTCGACGTATTGTATGACGTGCCCGTCCACCTCAATCCTACGTTTTGTGCTGTTGGTCATAACCTGTGTTTTCGTCCGGTTCATCAGAAGTCCAACCCGAAGGCTCGCAGAGCTGAGATCTTGCAGCATTTGTTCGAGCTCTGAGGCCGTAGAAGAAAAAAGGACTATGTCGTCGGCGAAACGAAGATTTGTCAACCTTTTATCGCCTACTATGACACCCCTTGCCTTCCAGACCACCGCCAGGCTTTTGAAGATCTCTTCCAGTGAGCTAGTGAATAGCTTGGGTGATAGCGGGTCGCCTTGTTTAACGCCTTTTTCTATGTTAAACGACTGGCCAGATAAATTGTTGAGATTAAGGTTGGCTGTGCTGTTGTTATAAATTGATTTTAGTAGATTGATGTACGTTGAATTAATGCCTTGGTTGTGGAGCGCTGTTTCTATTGCAGAATGCTGAAGGCTGTCGAATGCTTTGGAGTAGTCCACAAATGCTAAGTAAAGAGGTTTATTAAACTCGTTATATTTCTCTATGAGCTGGTTGAGTGTGTGAAGATGATCTGTAGTCGAAAATCCGGGGCGAAATCCTGCTTGCTCGGGCGGCTGGTGCTGGTCGAGCTGTCCAACAATACGATTTTCTATAACTTTAATAAAGGTCTTATAGGCATGTGAGATAAGGCTGATTGGTCTGTAGTTATCAATGTTGCACTTGTCACCCTTTTTGTGGAGGAGTATTATGTTGGAATGGCACATATCTTTAGGAAATTTACCAGAGCTGAGTATGAGATTGAATAGCATAGTGAGATGGGGAAGTAAAATCTGTTTTCCAAATATAAGAGTTTCCGTGCTGATTCCATCAGGCCCTGGACTCTTATTCATTTTCATGCTTCGAAGAGCCTTATCCACTTCGTTTTCTGTGATTGGGGGGATGTTGTCAGCGCAAAAGTAGTTTTCTAAATTATAATTTTTGGATGGGTCAGAATAAAGTGACTTGTAAAAATCCGTACAGATTTGTAATATTTTCTGCCTATTGCTATGCTTGTTGCCATTTTCGTCCCTCATGTTGGTAACCCAGGGCTTTCCTTTTAAGATTCCTTGCTTGGCCGCTCTAAGTGATGTATTATTAACAAGTGCAGTCTTGACTAGATTGGTGTTGTTGTCTCTGATATCCTTTCTTATACTTCGTTTAACTATTTTATCTAATTTTCGGAATGCTATTGAACCTAAGTTTTCACGGGTTCTTTTTTCTATTAGAGAAATGGTATTTGCCTTTAATAACCGCAATTTATTAGGTCTGTTGGAAAATTTATTGCTGGCCAACTTTATACTCTCTAAAATGTTCTTATACTTTATGTCCACATCATTAACATCAGTATCTAGACCCTCAAACCGATTCCTTAGCTCAATGTTAAACTGGTCATAATTTGCCGTTAACGTCGCTCTGTTGAGTTTGTGGAAGCGTCTTAAAAATGTTACTTTGCGGTGAATTTTAAAATTGAAAGTAAGTTTGGCTCGAACTGGTCTGTGATCTGAACTAAATTTGAATCTGTTGATGATACCTATATCTCTGATAATACTATGGTTTGATGTTAGTATAAAGTCTATTTCGTTCTTGAAGTTACCATCTGGGGAAACCCACGTCCATCGCCTCTGTTTTCTCTTTTGATAGAAGCTATTACATATTTTAAGGTTCTGTCCGAAAGCGAACTGAATTAGACGTGTGCCTCTAATATTTCGGTTTCCCAATCCGTATGGCCCCAATATGTCTGCGTTATCTAGTTCTTGTCTTATTCCGATTTTTGCGTTAAAATCGCCGATAACTAGATTCCAAGTTCCTTGGTGATCGTCGCAAGCCTTATTGAGAAGGTCATAAAAGTCCTCTACTTCGTCGTCGCTATGAGCGGATGTTGGTGCATAGGCTTGTATAACAGTAAGAGTCTGTGTGGGCGTCAGGCGGAACCTCAGAACGGCAATTCTTTCAGAGTAACCGTGGAACTCGATTATATTATTCATCCACTTTTTGGCAACCAGAAAACCTACTCCATGTTGTCCTCCTGCAGCCCCAAAGTGGAAGAATAAGCAGTTTTCCCTTTCCAAAATTTCTTCTCCCTCTCTTCTCACTTCAGCAAGACCAATTATATCCCAATTTATGTCTTTTACGGCGTTTTCCAGCTCGACCAATCGATCATCTTTTAACAAAGTTCGAACATTGTATGTTAAAACGTTGAGATTTTCTTTGTCCATTTTGCGTGCCTGGTTAGTTTGACGGAAAGAAGTCGTTAACGCTCGGGGATTCTTAGCACCCCTGGTTCGAGGATTGTTCCGGTCACCGTCATCACGGGACAACCTCTCACCGCCGAGCACTCGGGGCCGATTCGGGGGGTTGTACATCCATAGGGAGGAATAGACCATAAGCCCACCACGCTGGTCCAATGCGGGTTGGTGGGTCGCCAGTTTTGCCTCGTTTGTTAGTTAGCAGGGTGCACCGCGGGCAGGTGAGGTTGGCTTGGGTCTCGTGAGATGATATATGAGACCCCTTACACCCCAACTAAAAAAAGAAACTAAAATCAAAACAAATTATTTAAAGCAGTCTCGAGTCTCGCACCTATATTAATGTATGAATGAACTTTCCGAATTGAACTTAGAGCTATTTTAATTACATTAAAGTATAATTAAGGTGGAATGTAGTAACTTACCTATATGTATTTTAACGGATCGCTGTGTCTCTATTTGTTTTGTTCGAATAGACGGAGACGGCATCACATTTAACCGTCAGTTAAGACTAATCAATGGATGGTGAAACAGCCCCTTAGTAGAATGTAATTATACGCGCCTCGTAAATATGTCAGTCGCTACATTTTAGTTAAAGTTCGCAATTCTTGAATACATAAATTTTAAAGTCTAAAACAGCAGTGTCTCTTTTACTTTTAACCCGTCACGCGTCCAAGACTACATTAGTCCCTAAGTTTTTTGTGCGGGAAATGCCCTATAGAGACTGCCGGTAGTCTACCAGTAGTTTCTAGGACATTTCCCGCAAAAAAAGTTTGGGACTAACGTAGTCTCTAGGACGCGTGACGGGTTAACATTATTTAGTTAAAAGTAAATGTCAAAAGGTACAAGCTTGAAAAGGTAAAAAAACCGGTCAAGTGCGAGTCGGGCTCGTACATGAAGGGTTCCGTACAGTTTTTAAGCACAGTTAAGTTTTTGTTGAAAATTCTAATACAAGGTTTTTTTGCTGACATCAAGATCTTTCGACTGTCCTAGAAACTTTAAATTTTGTATGAAGGTAGCTCTTATAGCACCATCAAAAAGAAGTCTGAAAAAATCTTCATTTTTGCTATCCGTTTGTCAAAAATCATCTAAGTAGAGTAAATAATTTTTTTTTTTTTTTCATTTATTTTTTATTAATTTGGGTACAATAACATAATGCATGCTTACGAAATTACAAATATAGTGACTTATTTTACGTAATTACAACGCAATACATCACAATAATAAGTGTACACAGCATTTAAAACAACTCTAATAAAGAAAAGGAGAAAAAGATTAAAAACAAAAATCAAAGAGAGAAAAAACAACAATACAAAATAACAATGCGGCAATTCAATACAATATGCATATTATTGTTACGTAAAACAGGATTACTGGGACACAAAAAACTAAGTCATAATACTTACTTGGGTAAAATGTCCAGTTACAATTGATTTGAATTTTGCTAGCGTATGTTGAATATGTCTAACTCAAGATCAATTTTATTAAAAAGTCTACACATTCTTGTTATAGGAGCGTTATTCGAGACATTATTGTTACGACTGGCAAGGCAAATAAATTACGATTTCCGGTCGTTTTACTAGTGGCTCTAAAATAAATATGATCAACAAGTCCACCGTCGAGACCGCCATGCAATATTTTATAGAGACTCACAAGATCGGCAATTTGACGTCTATCGAAAATTCCCACACGGGCCCAGTGTGGATCAGGAACTTCACACACTCCTTTTTTTTTTTTTTTTTTTATTCCACTGGATGGCAAACGAGCAAGTGGGTCTCCTGATGGTAAGAGATCACCACCACCCATAAACATCTGCAATACCAGAGATATTGCAGATGCGTTGCCAACCTAGAGGCCTAAGATGGGATACCTCAAGTGCCAGTAATTTCACCGGCTGTCTTACTCTCCACGCCGAAACACAACAATGCAAGCACTGCTGCTTCACGGCAGGATTAGCGAGCAAGATGGTGGTAGCAATCCGGGCGGACCTTGCACAAGGTCCTACCACCTGCAACTCCATTAAATTGCTGCGCAGGTTCATACAGTTTTCCTCACCATGTTTCCGTTCGCCGTAAAGTTCGTGGTAAATTTCAACTTATGTAATTTCGCATATGAAATTTTATAAACATAAGAGGTGCGAGCCGTTAGAGCACAAGAAAAAAAATGGTTACGCCATCGAAATTGAATTCCAAGAAACACAATACGTTAGCGCGAAATATAAATATTTGTGACAAGTCGACGGTGGAAAGCAGCGAGAATGCCATATTTTATGCACAGGTCTACAAGGAAACCTACTAAACCGAATATATTCCGCATAAAGAGTCGTGCATTATGCTTTTATACGTCGCGATTTTTTTAAGAATTAGGGGCTGTTTCACCATCCATTGATTAGTGTTAACTGACGGTTAAATGTGATGCCGTCTCTATTTGTTTCGTTCGAATAGACGGAGACGGCATCACATTGAACCGTCAGTTAACACTAATCAACGGATAGTGAAACAGCCCCTTAATGATCCTTTAATGTCTCTACCCACTATACTCGTTTCTAGTGCCATCCACGAAGACGCGTGATTTTGTCAAAACGTACGCTCAGGCCAGGCTGGACAGGCCATTTCTTCAAAATGCAAATAGCAAAAAAAATTGGTGCGCGGTTTTTTCTTTTCTTTTATTTTAAAAGCTTTAAATGCTTACATATTTAGCCAACAGTTTCAAAATTGAAAACTATTTTAAAACTAATTGGACTGTGCTTAATAATCCTTAGTATAATTGAATAGATTCACGAAGTTAAATCGTGTTTTTTTTATATTTTTACACAGTTGTCATTTTGAGGTTATTTCCACGCCCTAAAAATCCGCCATTCACAAACACCGTATTGGCTGTTTAGGGGTTCCCAAGGATTTTTTTAAAAAAATACTTTAATCCCTAGAGAAGAAAAAGGACCTTTAGTCCCGATATGCACAGACTAAAGTAACATTTTAAGAGAATGAGAAGTGAAAAGAATATTATTCCTAATCCGGTTATGGTATGATACGGTGTCGTGGGTAAACTTTATATCACAAAATAATAAACAAAATGCAATCGACAAACATTCACAATAATATAAGATTCCTAAAATAGGACATAGGTTTAATTATTATTAACATGGAACTCAATAACCTAACCAACAATAAGTTTGGGAAACCTCCGACATTGTCATTTCAAAGTTCAATATCTCAAAAACGGCGAAACCGATTTTGATAAAACATGTCTACGACCCATTGCTAGAGACCTTGCTTTCAAATAAAAAAAATAGCATTCGAATCGGTTCATCCGTTTAAGAGCTACGGTACCACAGACACACAGACACATATAGCGGTGAAACTTATAGCTCCCCTCTTTTTGCATCGGGGGTTAAAAATAATTTATAAGTTTGATGCCACTGTACCTAGTCTGTCTGTGGCATCGTAGCTTTCAAACGCATTGACCAAATTCGATGTTTTTTTTACGTAAAAGCGAGTTTTCTTGCGGTGGTTCTCAGCTATGAGGCACTAAAATTAGTTCAGCCGTTTTTGAGATATTGAACTTTGAAATGACAATGTCAGGGGTTTCAACTAACCTAACCAACTTAGAAAAGTTGAAAAAGCCCCGACTTACAATAAGAAAAAGAATGAGAAAGAGAATGAGAACGAGAGTGAGAATAAGAATAATTTTATTTAGCCATTAAGTTACACAGCGCGCCAAATTTACATAAATACACAATTGAATAAAATACAAATAACATCGTCATCAACATCCTAACTTTTCGGCCTTCGCACTAGACTCTGGGTCTGTATCGCGATAGCCAAATGAAGTCTTTAAAATACGAAATTACATTTGAGTAACAACATACGCGTCGTAATCGACCCGTCCGTTTGAGAGCTACGCTGCCACAGACAGACAGACCGACATAAGAATCAAACTTACAACACCCCTCCTTTCGCATCGAGGGTTTAAAACCGGACAGTGTAAAAGTCCCTACTCGTCCGCCGGACACCAGAAATGTGTCCGCAACGGATTTCTTATGGTAATATATATTTTGCACTCCCTATCTGTGTTATTTCCTGCGAATGCTTCACTGTATAATATAACATGGTACATATCCATGCTTTTCGGGGAGCCAGGGGGCTATTACTGCTCTTGAAGATGTTGGTGTGACGTTTTAAGGAAGTTTAATACAACGTGTAATACAGACACACAAAGTAAGACATTGGTTTTAGTGCTATGAGCCGATATTACGATATAAGTCAAGCATTAATTAACAGATCGTAATTAATTTTTATTAATTAATTTACGGTGAAGGAAAACATCGTAAAGAAACCTGCACATACCTGTGAAGTAATTCAATGGACTGTGTGAAGTTCCCAATCCGCACTGGGCCTGCGAGGGAACTACGGTCCAAGCCCTCTTAAGGAGATACTAAGAGGAGGCCTGGAACATATATCGTTGAGATGATAATAATTAATGAATTTTAGTAAGCCCAGTAGTTTCCGAGATTGGGGGGGGGTCAATGTTTGGAAGAAAGAAGACATTTCTTCACATTCACAAAGACACACAAATACAACAAAAAAAATAACACTAAACAGCAAACACAAATTAATAAATAAAATACAAAAATTAAATTACTTACACGATTTTGTGTGTACCCGCAAAAGTCACAGAGTGAGTTACGGTGATTGGGTGGTGAAGTTGCAAAAATACTCCGAAATATTTTATTCCGATTTTCAAAATTCCAATTTTCACAATTCTTATGACATATAACTCCGATTAGGTACTTAAAAACACGAAATTTATTTTTCCGAATTTCCGTAACAGACCCGTTTTTTTCTTTTTGTTTAAGATATAGAACCCCAAAAAGTGAATTTCTTTGATGTCTCTTTTTTACATCACGTCAATGTTGCTCTTCAATTTTCCTAATATACAAATTTGGTTTGGTTTGGTTTGTTTTTTTTTATTATAATTATGATTAATGTTTTATTTTTGTATATGATTATGTTATTGCTATTATGTATTTTTATGTATATCGAATAAATATTTTTTTAATTTGGTTTTGAACTCAATACATTTAATTATAATGTGTAAACAAAAACATTTTTTTTTTAATTTCGCCAAAAAGTATTAGCAGGTAGTTTCTATCAATAAACTTTGAATGTGAAAAGAAAGTAAGTAGTATAGTAGCACAAGCTTTGCTAAGCTTACTTTGGGACTAGGTCAATTGGTGTGAATTGTCTCGTGATATTTATTTATTTATTTTATTCAAGAAAAACACGCTGTTTAAAGGTTGAAGACAAAACTACCTATAGCTCGGTTTAGACCTGCAAGAAAATTGTGCAAGCAGTATTTTATACTCAGCGACACAAAATTTGGCCCACTCAAAATTTGGTCTACATGCAAAATTACCTATTACAGCATACATTTGAAGGCCAGATTTTTTTGCGTTCAGTATTGATCACTTCAAACTCGTTCCCTTTACGACCTCGCAATGTACTACAATACCAATACAATGACTCTTTATACACCACAAATATAGTAAGCGATACAAAAACAGGTAGGT
Source organism: Choristoneura fumiferana (assembly GCF_025370935.1). Taxonomy (NCBI): domain Eukaryota; kingdom Metazoa; phylum Arthropoda; class Insecta; order Lepidoptera; family Tortricidae; genus Choristoneura; species Choristoneura fumiferana. The sequence continues at coordinate 3,019,029 of NC_133482.1, read as the reverse complement.
ACACAGAGAAAAATTACAAGGTAAACAATGGGCGGCCATATCGCTTAAGAGCGAACTCTTCCAGGCAACTTTTTTGCAGAAAGAAGTAAGGACTAAATTACAGCAATACAATGTTATATAATGTAATACAATGAAATAGAACTTGCATTATTTTACTTGCAAGTATAAAGTGGGCTTATCGATTGATTATGCAACATACTGAATAATCCTTGATATTAAACACCACGTAGTAAATTAAAATCGGCCGCTTAATCTCTGATAATACGGATAAACATAGAATTAATAACAATTTATCAAAAGAGGAGTTCCAAACGACAAACAAAAGTAACATTTATCAGTTACTAACTGTAATTAATGATAAGAACACTCTAGAATCTGATTTATACAAGCATGTTGCGTGTCGCGTTAATATGTTTGTTGGTTAATTTAACTTTAGGGGCGGATCCTAGGGTAGTGTTTCTGGATGAGGGCGGTGTGTCCGGTGAAAAATATTGGAATGGTGACTTCTACGAGTTCTATGGAGTGCCGTACGCGACCGTACCTAAGGGACGAGATAGATTCCAGGTCAGTTTCGTGGTACTCAACAAGGAGTAAGGTTGTGCTGCTCGGATGGTGAGCTCTGGTTGAGTTCGAAACGCGTCAGTGTAGTGTGATGGTGGTGATAGATGGGTTTGTGTGATTTGTGTGTTTTTACAGTGTGGAGGTGGAGGAACTGCGTAAACACACATTTCTTGCATAAACGTAGCTATCATAAGGTCGCGGGTGAGCAAAGTAATTGTTTCAGTTCATTGTAGCTGAGAATAGTTTTTTATCGTTTTTGTAGTTTTTTTATTATATCTGGTAGAATGCATTATATTATCAACGATACAAACATTACACCTATAGCATTAGTTATATGTATGAACAAGTAAACAACCATTTAATTGGATGAGGTTTCTGAATTTAAGCTTCAATGACTACATTGTCGCTTGAATAAATACGGCCTTAAACATAAAGGACTAGCTTACACCGCTTACTCTGTCCTTATTCCTTATCCGCATCATCATCATAATATCAGTCATAGGACGTCCATTGTTGGACACAGGCTTCCCCTATAATCTGTCTGCATCGTAAAAAAAAATCAAGATCCAAGATTTGGGGCTCGCTGTTAGCAGGTTATTCAAACGTGATTTTTTATGAATCAACATAAATACTAAATGGATGCTTATATGCTTTTTTCAGGGCCCTTTACCACCAGAACCATGGAACAGTGTGATGACAGCAAATTCAAGAACTTCCAGATGCTTCCAAAGTTATTTGACAGAAGACGGCGAAGTACCCATGGTCGATGGAGAAGAAGAATGTCTAGTAATGAACCTGCTAGTTCCTAAAGTAGCCAGTGAAACCAACTTAGTTCCAGTTGTAGCTTACATTCATAGCGGAGCATTCTCCGGTGGCAATGGGAACATGGCACAGTTCCATTACTTGGCCAGACATGACATATTAGTCATCAGTTTTAACTACAGATTAGGAGCTCTAGGATTCGCTTGCCTTGGCAATAAAGAAGTACCTGGCAACGCTGGTATGAAAGATCAAGTAGCTGCTTTAAAATGGATAAAGAAAAACATTATTAAGTTTGGTGGGGATCCAGAGAAAGTTACAGTCGCTGGGTTCAGTGTCGGAGCAACGATGGCAGAGTTACTGGCATTATCGAAAACAACTGATGGTTTGATAGATAAGCTCATTCTAGAAAGCGGCTCAGCTTTATCGCCGTTTGCTATAAACAGAGATCCGGTCAACACCGCGAAGAACATAGCAATTGCTATAGGGTATGAAGATAAAGGTAGTTTGAGAGACTTAACTGAGTTTTACTTGACTACGTCGTACGAGAACTTATCTTCAAAAAGCCAGTATTTCTTTTTACCTAATAGTACTTTTGGGTTTTCTCCTTGCATAGAAAATGTGCATGATGGCATTGATGCATTCTTGACAGAATCCCCAATTGACATAATCAGGCAAGGTAAAAATAAGCAAGTGGCCGTTTTGACCGGTTTTGCTAATATGGAAGGCATTAGCAGATCACTTAAATTTGACGAATGGAGTGAAAAAATGAACGAGAAGTTTGATGATTTTCTACCAGCTGACCTACAATTCAATGATGACAAAGCGAAAGAGAATGTTATTTCAAAAATCAAGGAGCGTTACTTTAAAGGTGAAGAAGTAACTCATGACAACTTACAAGCTTACATAGATTATTTCTCCGATTCAATGTTTAAATATTCAATTCTGAAATCAGCTAAGGAACACGCTGAGAAACTAAAGAAACCGATATATTTGTATGAATTTTCTTATGTGGGTGAATTGAGTATGAAGCATTATTATATGGACAAATTGAAAGGAGCCAGTCATAGAGATCAATCGGCTTATATATTGGATTTCTTCGGTTGGACTAATAAGCCTAACGACTTGGATATGCGAGACAGAATGACAATGATGTGGTCAGATTTTGTTAAATATGAGTAAGTATTTACTTTTACTGTCTTAGCTGTAAGGTCATAGTAGGTAGGTAGGTTAATTAATAATTGTAGTATTTGTCATAGCTACTGCAATTGCTAGCAGCCTTCGAGCGTAAATCATAATTTAACAACCTACTCTGAAATAATTCAAGACACCGTAGACAATTAAAGCAATGGTTTACGAGAAAAATTGTAACAGAAATACACATAAATTCACAAACACAATGGATTGTGCTCAAAAAGAGCATTTTTTGTCTTCATCATGAGTATAATATTGTTCAGCGAGACTTTCAGATTCCAAAAAGCTGAGCATAAATTCGATATTTTCTAGAGCAGTGAACAAACCAGGAGTACATTTGTTACTCATGCACATGAATGCTTGCATAAAGGGACTATTCAATTGGAAGCCTCTGTTTGAACCAAACTGCACTCGCAAAGTGTCCTATGTATATTTTATTCTTTGAGAAAACGAGTTTGCATTTACGAGTCGCGTCGTATTTTATTTAAAGATCAAGATAGTTGGGTGTCTTGGTGTAAACAGCTTCTCCATTAAAGCAAATGAAGTACCTACTTCACAAATAATAAATAAATAGTTTAAATATCAATTGTTTTGTAGTAAATAATTATAAGCTGGTGTTTTCAAAAAATTAAACATCCCTTAGAAAATATTTATGTTGTGATTAACCATTAAAACTGCTACAATAAATTGTTACAGTTGCAAATTTGGGTTTGATTGTTTTGAACTTAATAATTGTTTTTTTTCTGATACTTTCTCTCTTACATTAATTTATTTTATTTTTTGACCTCAACTCTGTCATTACGTTTGCAAACCTACCCCTGAAATATACCATATAGCAAGCAAATAAAAACTATTCACTGATATTTTTTAAAATGTGCGCAATCAATAAGTCTTTTTTTTTCAGAAATCCTACGGCATACGAAAGTGACTTAATGCCTTTCAAATGGGAGAAATTCACAAATAAAAATCCAAATTACCTGAGCATTGGTCACGATGTGAAGATGGATAAACAACTTTTTGAAAGCGGTTTCCAGTTTTGGAATGAAATTTATGACAAACATCACTGGAATCCAAAATCACCGAAAATAGTAGTAGAAGAACCTATCAAGAAAATTGAAGATAAACAACAACAAGATAAAAATAAACCATATGATAAAGCTACTAAGAAACCAGACGGTGGATCGTCTGAAAAGATTGATGTCCAGGATGCATCAGAAGATAAAAAAAGTAAAACAGCTCACGATCAGGAGACAGCAAAAGATGAAAAACCAAATACAGTTTATGTAAATGATCCAATGAAATCGAGAGTAAGAAAGGAAAACATCGCTGCAAAAGATTCGAAAGAAACAGTACAGCCGTCGTCGAAGACCCACAAAATTAAAACTGAACTATGAAAAATAAAGTTTTTTTGGACTGAAACTACTTTATAATAAGCTACCCGATAATTTTGTAGTGCATTTAACATACGTGTTTTCTTATTTTACTAACTCAAGGACGCCAACTGCTAAGGATAGCAGAAATTAAGCGCAGTAAATAGTTGATTAAATAGTAGATAATGACTCCACAGACGAAGTATCAGATGATCTAAATTAGTAATTAATCCATCTAGTAGAGGATAGATCTATGCTGCGTTAGCCAGTCCATGGTCTCTACCTAAAAGTTTTCACGCTCTATCGACCGTTACATTTCCCCTGCTTTATTCACTATCGGAAATATAATCTTCTTTGAAATGAGGCATGTAAATAAAAAATCGTTTCCGCACATCATTTGCTGTCCCTCAAAGATATTTTCAAAAGGGGGCCTCTTGTTTGGAGGCGTCAGTCACACTGCCTTTGATGTGGTGTAAGTAATAAGCGCCTATAGATTCTAAAAAAATACCTGACTGCCTTAAAAAAAAACTGAAAAGGAAAAAATAAGTATAGTCGTAACAATGTTAAGTAGTTTAAACTTTAAGAGTTGGTACCCATTACTGGAAATTTTTAAACTGGTCATTATTTTGAATGGATCACGACTGTTAAAAAATGTCGTAAACTATATCGAGTGATATATGCATTATTATTATTTATATGAAATTGCTCGTTGTGAGCCTCACAAACATAATTATGTATTTTTACAATTTTGGAATAATTATTTTGACGTTATTTAAGAAAACTGACGAAAATTAACCATCCCCTCTCTTATTTTCAAAACAACTGGGTTTAAGATTTAAAAAAAATACGAATAAATAAAAAAAAAATGGGTAATAGTTCTATGCCTATAGAGTAGCTACAGGAAAACCTACAAGAAATTGTAAGGTTGTTTAATTTTAACACAAGTTTATTTGCTGCCGATATGAATTGTCACTTGCAAGATTTGAAACAAACGGCTTCTGTACTCGTACAACCATTATCCCATCCCAGCCTATATACGCCCCCCTGCTGGGCACAGGCCTCCTCTCAGAATGAGAGGGTTTGGGCCGTAGTTCCCACGCGGGCCCAGTGCGGACAATCATTACAACTTACATAAATAAAAAAATATAAAACCTTTTTCGCTTCGTTCTGTGTTTCAAACCACCAAATAACCTAGAGCAATACAAGGGTTAATATAGTATATACCGGCGTTTTGAATTTTTCAATAAGGAATATTGATCTGAGGGGGAGAGTCAAAACCGTTAATACGGAGGGGAAAGAAAAATAAAAAAGAGATATTTCACACTTCGGAACGTTATTTCCTTATCCCGATTTTAAAATAATATAGTACAAAGCTTTACTTAATTTTAATTTCACAGGCCTTGTCAGGTAGATTTTAGCGAGACTCATTATTATGTATTGTATAAACTTGTTGTAACCATGTGAAAAAAAACTACATTAATACTTAAACTTACACATACATACATACATAAACCAAACAAAGATGATTATATGAAATCTTGACTACGTATCAAAGACAAAATTTATTCCTCCTAATAATGAATATTATACGATTTTACATAACAAAATTACTCGCAAACCTTGCACGTGATTGTGCTGGACTTGGCTCCCTTTTCCCATTTTTGTTTAAGTGGGGTTCAAACCTTCACAAGTAACCCCTAGAGAACTGTCTGACGGATGATCGCTGCAAAATATTGTCCTATTGAAGGGTTCAACGTGATGCGATTCTAGCCTTTAATAACATTTATTTACAAGTCACAATAAACTGAATGCAGCCAGAGTAAAGAGAGCTTCAAAATGTAACTTTATGCTACGCGTTTTTGTTACTTTTAAGTGTCTGAATATACAGGTTGATGTGGAGACTTTAAGGTTGAAAACTGGGTGTTTTAAGATGACAAGAGATTTTGTATAATGTATCCGCTGGTACAGGTGACAACGCTGATAAACGAAGCCTATTTATAAGTGTCAAAGTCACAAGTTGTGGAGAGAAAAATGAAATGTTGTGACAGATATAATGGCCCTGTATTATCTGTTGTTTTCTTTGGATTTTTACTTACATAGAGAAAGTGTGCGGTGTCTGAAAATTTTATATAGAAGTTTACTTTTGGAACTTAATGCATATCACGCATATAATTAAAACGGACTTTTACGCGTAGTTTTGCACGCGTAAATTGCCATTGCCGTCTTTTCATTCTATTTCAATTCAAATCTTAAAAAAGCTACTACGGACATAACTATCTTTATATCATACTCGTAGTACATTCCCAATACAATTTTAATTAATCACAAATTCAATACAACTGCAAAATACTAGTTCATTTTACCTACATAAATATCCGATTATTGTAATCTCTATATCTACATATAGGTTTGAGAAACCAAAAGGATCATGAATGTAGAAAGGACTAAAGAAGTTAGATATTTTTCATTACACTTGCTCGTAAACAGTGTCGTAACATGCAGGCTACCTTGGTTGCAAATAAAACCCTTGACCTTAATGTGTTTCTCATGAAACCCGTGGTCGGTAAATGAGTCATTGCCCGTACTAATTTTCATGAAATAAAGCCCAAGGTTGGTAAATGAGTGTGTTACTGCATGGCGGGCGTGCTGCTGCTCCGTGCGCGCGCTGCACACGCACGCTATGCACATGCTGCGGAGGGGGAAGGGGGGAGAGCGGCGGGGAGCTGGCGCTGCTAAGAGCGCAATCAGCGGTAACGGCAATTTTTTGAAAATTATTAGTTTTTCTTTTACAAATATACAATTTTACTCGCAAATGTGATGAAAAACATTGTATGTCGCACGGGCGGTACTAGAATTACTAACATCGACTCATTAAAGCCTATTAGTCTATTAATAGACTCTCGTTCGTAATTCCTTATTTACCGCCCTTGAGACACAATGTACTATATAATATGGCAACTTCCCGTGAAATCAGTCTTTTTTTTCATCTTTCGTAATCACTTCTGGCCGGGGGATTTTCATAAAAAGAGAGTGTTGTATTAACGCCTCAACAAAACTTTAGTAAAAAAAACCAGTAAGTACATTACGTAATTATCAGGACAAGTAGCTCAAACATCCCCTTGTATAGGAATGTTTGGCACTCTGGTCACGTTGTCATTCGAACGTCGAAGGCATTCGATACCCGCATCCAGGCTGTTCGAATAGTTTCCATAGTTTGAATTTTCGATGTATAATTTTAGCAGGATGGCATTCAGGGGTAGACTTTATGGACATGTGTTAATGGAAGGGTTAATTATGTAGGGTTTCCGTGCATAATTAATCATTCTTGTTTACATTCAATCACCTTAATAATCTGACGACGGATTGGAAGACTATGTACGTACCTTATGTAATTCTCAGAAGCGTGTTTTTCTTTTACAACATTGCTTTATTAAAGTGCTATGACGATAATATTCTTACAGTGTAGGAACAGAAACCTAAATGTTTCGTGGGTTTACATTTACTACGTTTACGTACGCTTTTGAAGAACACATTAGTCCCAAATGCCACCAGTTATTGGAGCCATTGCTTGAAAACATTTCTTAAAAATTACAAGACAGTCAAGATGACTTGCTTTCCTATCGCCTGTCGTGGGATTTGCTGCCTATTCTTTTTGTCTAGAATTTACGAAATACCTTTAAACAACAAATTTATTAATCCATGTTATACGCAATGAAGATGAGGAAATTTCAAAAAAATATAAAAATATTTGATACTGCAATGCCAAAACAAGCCACAAGCCACAAAACGAGCCATTTTACCCGAGGCGTTCATATAGCCACGTCGAGTGGAAAATAGGTTTAATGCTCGAGTTTTACACTCTGCTTTTCACTTCGATGGCGAGAAATGAAATAGCAACAGCGGAAACAATGATTCACTTTCTATGTACCTTTTATTTTTTATGAATTATTATAATAATTCCATTATTTTAATTTTACTGATTTATTATGATTAATTTGATTGATTTTTAGTTTTATATAAATTAAAAAATATTTAAAAAATATATAGAGAGGAGGCATGTGCCCAGCAGTGGGACGTATAATATATTTTATGTCGCCTAGATACAGCATAAACACGAACTTTACGAGCAAGAGAAGTGAAAAATATATTTGTGTTTACATATAGTAACATTAGCCACGAAATCTCAATTTGCTACTTTTTGTAGGTTGCGCGGCATTACGGGTTCGATTCCCGTGTCGGGGCAGATATTTGTATGAAAAATACGAATGTTTGTTCTCGGGTCTTGGGTGTTTACTATGTATTTAAGTATGTATCTATCTATATAATTATATTTATCCGTTGCTTAGTACCCATAACACAAGCTTTGCTAAGCTTACTTTGGGACTAGGTCAATTGGTGTGAATTGTCCCGTGATATTTATTATTTATTTATTACCTACAAAAAAAAAGTTAATATAAAGTTAGTTTCTCTAATACACTAGTGAACTCACTCTTGTTGTTTATAAGAAAAAAATTAACAAAAAAGTAAAACCGACTCCAAAAAAAATAAAAAAATAGCAAAAAATCGAACCGACTACAAAACCCTTGAAAATATTTTTCTAGGTACGTACTAGCTCGAAGTTGGTGCCTCAGCACGAGCCAGCAGAAGTAGAACAATAGCCGTCTACCTCACCCACATAGGTACCGGCACCGGGTAAACCTAGAACCTCAGGATTATGACTGCCTTAAGGAGGTACGAGTAGGTACCTCAAGTAAATATTGTCTGTCGGCGTATTTAGATGTTTAGTCACAACTATTTATCTTAATTCGTGGTTATCTTTTAAACTCTTCTTTTCTCTTTAAGAAAAGACATATTTTATCCGACTTCAAAAAAGGAGGAAAGAATAAAAAATATCAAAAAATGGAACCGACTACAAAACCCTTGAAAATATTTTGTAGGTACGTACCAGCTCGAAGTCGCTGACTCAGCACGACCCAGCAGGAGGGATTGAAACCCATAGTACCTATGTAGGTGAGGTAGACGACTATTGTTCCACTTCTGCTGACTCGTGCTGAGGCACCAACTTCGAGCTAGTACGTACCTAGAAAAATATTTTCAAGGGTTTTGTAGTCGGTTCGATTTTTTGTTATTTTTTTGGAGTAGGTTTTACTTTTTTGTTAAAAAAAATCTTATAAACAACAAGAGTTGAGTCACTAGTGTATTAGAGATACTAACTTTATTTTAACTTTTTTTTGTAGGTAATAAATAAATAATAAATATCACGGGACAATTCACACCAATTGACCTAGTCCCAAAGTAAGCTTAGCAAAGCTTGTGTTATGGGTACTAAGCAACGGATAAATATAATTATATAGATAGATACATACTTAAATACATAGTAAACACCCAAGACCCGAGAACAAACATTCGTATTTTTCATACAAATATCTGCCCCGACACGGGAATCGAACCCGGGACCTCAAGCTTCGTAGTCAGGTTCACTAACCACTAGGCCATCTGGTCGTCAGTAGGTACTTGTGTTTTCTGTACTGCTAATTATGTGTTGGTGTATTGTATTATGTATTATATGAAATTTTCCCTTAAAGTTAACGCAAATCGAAAATAACATGCTGTGTATTATGTGCCTACCCATAGGTAACTGAATTTTATAAAAATATTCATTTCAACGACCGACTAAAAAGTGTTTCTGTTAGTCAGATTCTTCGAGCGTTATTAATTCTGAAAAACCGCAAACAACTCTAAGAAATCGATCCCCTAAATTCTTTCTCGAATGACTGTGCAATTACGAATATCGCTTAGGGGACCGTTTCACTGGCGCGTTATTGGAGCAAAAATCGCACGCGGAATCGCAATAACGTTAATACGGTTATAATTTATAACCTATAATTTATAACTTATAAATCAATCACATGTGAGACAATGTATGTAAAGATTTATTGCTGGACCGTCATATGGTGCGAAATTTTTAAAAAGTATTAGTTAATATAATGATCTATTTCCCTTGTTAACTGTTATTTTCATGTGTTTAATGTACTAAAAGCGCGTTAAAAAAGGGTTATACATGTATATATTTTTTAATTTCAGCTGATTTTGACATTTTTAACCTGACTGTACTTTTTGTTGTCTATACTTGCATCGCAATCCAAACTACATATTCATACCAAGTTTTCAGTCAATAACATTGACGATTTCTGTAAGTATTAGTCATCTAAATGGCCTATCAACCTGTTGCAATTTTTTATTTCGATTACTTATTCATTTTATAATGTTTTTATTTGTTACCATAGCTATATATACCCATTATACCTGTAATGGTTCTTTACATACATACAGCCTTTCGACGGACAGACAGACAGTGCAGTGACAGAGGGTTTTGTTTGTCACTCTTCAAGTACAGAACCCAAAAAAAAATTGGCTATACAATTACAATTTCACTGTTCATAAACCCTGCGACTTTGCGTTTGTCGCGACAGTGAAACATACCTTCCCACCGCCTTCACCGCGCCGTAAAATTCCTATTCGAGAGCTATAAATCAGTTTTCCGTTTATTAAAACACCCCCGCGGCACCACGATCACCCCTAAGTCACCGGGGTTGCTACAGAAAGGGACCGCAAGTGTTCCAAAAATGAAAAATAATAAACTTGTAGTCAAAATATCATAACGGGACTTATCACGCTATTTTTACACGAGTAATCTTTACCTCGACGTTTCGGCAACGTTACAGTTGCCGTGGTCACGAGTAGACTTTCTATATTGGTACTAATACTCTTTGGAGTAGACTGAAGTGTGGGGTGTCAAGTCTGCCTAGCAGCGCGAGTTCTTCGAACTACCCGCACTTGGTCACTTTTATTAGTCACCCTATCACACAGACACACAACACTAACAACGTCCGATCGTCCCTCCGAACCTTCATCCCGACGCCGACACTTATTAATAACAGGACTCCACGAAGATGAAAGTTTATACCCATCGTCCCGGTTGAAATTCTTATGCTTTTTTATTTCAACTGCTTCACAAGGGGACAAGGGGTCTGCTGTGGCCGAGCACTCAATGAACTCGGATTCGACGCACTATATCAGATTTGATAAGGTATCTGTACTTGCGAGAGAGAAATTTTTTTCATTCCGCGGAAAGTGCGTGAAGCCATCGAGATTAGTCGTCGGCCAAATTTCAACCGGGATAGTGGTTGGACGGTACCTCCGAGTTGGAAAACGGTGTTAAATACTCGTGCTGCGTCATCGGTGTGTGTGAACGTACCTTTACAGAGCGATGTTGTTAGGTTGTGTGCTACCCTACATTTGACAGTTGTAATGATGATGAAAACGCGGGTAGTTGTGTGCCGGTGTCAGTTTCGTCGGGTAGTCGCGCGAGCAGAGCGGCGGCGTGCAGTGCGCGTGTTGCAGCAGCCGCTGAGTCGCGTTGCTCCGAAGACGAAGGGCCACGGATTAGCCCGAAACATGTCGAGCTAAACTCAATTTAAGACGTGAGTTATCCGGGTCATTATATTTAACTGCTTCACGTACCATTCTTGAGTAAAAATGACGTTCCGTGGACAGAATTTTGTGATTGTGAAGCTCAATCCAGTGGTTTGGTCCTGACTCCAACAAATGGTCGGCTACGGCCGACATGACGGATATGGGCGCCGTTATGATATTTTGACTATGAGTGAGAATCACGAAAGTTTGAAACGTTATAATAAACTTGTAGCCTTTAACTTTGTATAATTTTTGATGACCGGATATCCCAGTAGATAGAGAACTATATCACGAAGCTTGTGGTCCCTTGAGTCCTTAGTCTCTTAAGCCTTGAGGTCCGATCGAGTCGGGACGAATATTTGTTTGAAAAAATACGATTGTGCTCGAGTCTTAGATTTTTAATGTAAGTATACATACTCATCCTAGCCTTTATACGTCCCACCGCTGGGTACAGGCCTCCTCTCAGAACAAGAGGGCTTGGGCCATAGTTCCCACGCGGGCCCAGTATAAGTATACATAAGAATATATATTTATCTATATAAGTATGTTTATCCGTTGTCTGGTATCTATAGTACAAGCTTTGCCTAGTTTGGGACTAGGCTATAATTAGCACTAATGTGCTAAGAGTAAAATTCAGAACAACGTAAAACCTACCAACTCACGAGTCTTCAAGCCTACAGTGAATAAGCTGTTGCTGAATCAGTGAGATACATCTTTGGCCTCATCTGCACTTGTCATCAGGTAACATTACGGGTTAGTTTTATGTATAAAAAAAACGGTCTTCGTACGTGCAAACTTTGAATTGGATCGGCGGCGACGGCTTTTCCATCTTGCTTCAACATGAAAACCTTTAAAAGGTGAGTGATGAATAGAACACATTCTTGTTTTATTTCATATAGTATAGTGCAGAGACACGTTGTTTTGTAAGTTATATAAAATTTTAAAAAAGGATAATACTAAACTCGATAAAAATCTAACTTAACAACCGGAGTATGCCCTTTCTGCTTCGAGGGGTGTGCAGTGGCTCTTTTTAATCTTTGTTCTGGTAATCTTCACCCGTGGTGTTGCCAGGAACTCTAGTGGCCATTGAACAAAATAAACAAACCTCTACTTATACAAGTTAGAAACAGTTGGGTAATTTACTGGTTTAAAAAAAACATTCCGTGAGTGAGATTATCAGACAGTATTGGACATATTTTATCTTTTCTGAATCAAACGGAAACAAATATTTCGTGGTGTTAATAGTTAATGTCTACCAAGAAACACATTGGCTCTTTCATCCTCATGAGCCCTCGACAAATTGACATTAAGGATAATGGCTGAATATACTTTTTAAAGTACAAAACATTGAATAAATAATTAAAGAATGTTGAAATAATACGTCTAGGTCTTAAGGATATTCACTAATGTACCTACGTCTAGAAAAATAGTTGAGCTAAGTATACACAGGCGTACAAAGCAATGTATCTTTACTACCTACTCCTCAATTTGTTACTTGTAGAATTTCTGTCTTTGCATTTTATTTGGTGTGTTATCCATAGGTCTAAAATCGTTTTTGAATTTAATTTACTTACCTAAGTAATTACGCCTTGGAACTAGGAACCCTGATGGTCCTCCAAAACCGTTCAATTACGATTCTGTCACACACAATGCCTATGAAATGATTGCTTGAGATGGATCGATGGTGACCGAAAATAGGCCCAAAGAATAAGTAATTTGATTGGGTTCAACTTGTGCCGGCATTGTCAATTGTCGTCATTTAAATTTTTGCTTTGCCGTTTGCAAATTTCGAGATGCAAACAATTCTATTTTTATCCAAGCGAGCAAAATGGTATTTTCTCTATACCCTCCCCAGTCTGTATAAGATAGGTGTAAATAGAAGTGCAAGATAAGATAAAGTCTATTGCAGAAAATGGGTACATACAAGACGGCATAATATTTTATCTAATTACACTATCTAGTAATTCCTAAAAGTCCTCCATTATGCGTTCAAAAACAATAGATAATGACCAGCATTACGATATTGGATTCTATTATAAACACGGCTATATCGTAATGGTCATACGATACAGATATCTGTATCGTAATGAGATTTCATACATCATTAAAGCACCGGGGCTTTCGCCGCGCACACGAGCAGCAGCAGGTCGTCGCGTGCGCAGCGGGCGCAGCGCATACCTACCTAGTTCTCGTTAATGGAGGTCATTCTCAATAGTTCTTGAACACATGATAGAGGATTTAATATATGGATGTAGATAAAATATTGTATGCAACTGTACGTAATAAGGACCCCTATTACGATACACTTGCATAATAACTAATGTATATGTATGTTATTCACAGTGCGCCAAATTCTGCTTGGCATGCAAACAAAAAAGTCACTTGATTTTGTTCAGTTATGAAGCAAAATAAAGCGATCACTTCATCTAAAATTAAAACTAAGTTTATCCGTTTTTGGGCTTCATTTAAAAAAAACTTTTTATAGATTAAATACACAGTTCGCAGAGCTTACATAATAAATAAGACCAGAAAAACATTATTTTTTATCATCATCTCGGCCCACTACAGAGCACAGGCCACCTCTAGAAATGCTTGGGTCATAGTTCCCACGCGAGCTCAGCGCTGATTGGAAGCTTCACACATACCATCAAACTTCTTCACAGCCATGCCAGATTCCTTCACGAAGTTTTTTTCATCGTTAAGCTCTTGTCAAAGTCAAAGTCAACATATCTATAAAATATATAAATTAAACTACCACCGGTTCGGAAAAAACTCTGTTGAGAAGAATCCGGCAAGAAACTCAACGAGGTAAGTATATTTTATTTAAACAGATTTACAATATTATTAAATGATATCTATACATCAGAAGTATTTAACACAACAAGGTTCGCTATTTGAAGTAAGGTATCGCCAATGCCGATCGGAATTATTTCCAAATACCCCTGTCCATGATATAACCATCAAGTTAATGTCTTGTTGACAATAGATCTGAATTTTTTATACGTTAAATTGGTAATAATTTTTGGAATCTTATTATAAAAACGTATGCAATTTCCCAGAAACGACTTTTTGGTTTTAACCAGTCTGTAAGATGGAACATTAAGCTTCCCTGTGTTTCTAGTAGCCTTTGGCTTATCGACGTTAGTGGGAAAATCACATATAATATGTTCTTCCTAACATACATGATTATTTCAAAAACATAAAGCGACGGCAGTTAGGATACCTCTTTCCTTAAAAACGTTCCTTGGTACGTATGTGGAAATGAGATGAAGAAAATATCCTGTTTTACCTTTGTAGAGAATGTTCTAATTTAAGACAACGCACGACCAAAACTCAGGGGAAATTAACGTACTGTAGACATCGCCGGGTCTAAATTTGAACAAGTTAATTAATTGGAGAAACGCCTAATTGCTCATTAAACGCATATTTCGGGGATTGCCTTTGAGGAGTCGTCTTTTGTTGCTGGTTTGTGGAGGTTCTATATCTATAGGTAGAGACCTATAGATATAGGCGGAGGTTTATAATTTACCTTTACATATAGAAGCTCCAGAATTCCTACTTACCTACTTATACAAGTCTAGATAATATACGTTTCTTTGGTTATAATTAAAGTCACAGATTGAGTCACGATAAAAAACCTACTTTTTTTAAAGAGTCGGACACACATATTGAGATCTCTGTGCCTATAGGTAGTGCCACGAGAGTTGAAGTGAATGATTAGTATGATTACACCCACAGCTACATGAAGACCTGCACTGATTCTCACTGTACATAAATTACTGTTCGCCTGTCTTTAAGTTTTCCTTTCCTGTTTAGGTTAGCTTGAAAAGATCCCTTTTAGGAATAATTTCGCCTTTGTACTCTTTTGTTTTGTTGTTTTCTTTTGTATTATTTTGTGTTTTATGTGCAATAAAGTATTTACATACATATTTTACATCCATACCTGATTACATTAAAGGAGAATTAATGAAATGAATGAGTACCTAGACGTCAAAATCCCGCTGTCATTACAACACATGTTCTTGGGAGCGTGACCTCAACCCTGGGTTGTTTATCTTTTTGAACTGTATTTTTATTTTTTGTGGCAATAAAATGATTTCTTTCTTTCTATGTTTTAATTATTTGCTCATATTAAAGGCCACACCCGGAATATTTCTCATTATCATTACTACCCATCTATCCCATTCCACTGCTGGGCACCGGCTTCCGCATATTTACTAGCTTTTAGAAAACAATAAATAAAACCGCAACAACTTTATTAATAAGTTGGCAAATAAGTACATTGCTTAAGTAATTGTTATATCTAATATTATGTATATAAAAGAAGCACTAATATATTTTGCGCCTGTCAGAGAACCTTGTCTTCTTGTCCTTTGGAAAAATTACGTAACATTTAAATTAAATAAAAACCGGCCAAGAGCGTGTTGTACACGCCCAGGAAAGGGTTCTGTAGCCATTACGAAAAAATCAATAGAATAGAATAGAATAGAATAGAATAGAAAAACTTTATTGTATAATCTGTGTATGTACAAAGATGGTGAAAATTTTTTAGTGTCTCAACAGTTACCCTTCCGGGCATACAATGTTTTATACTTCGTAAAGTCGAATTCACAATTTACTAAGTAGCATAAAATTCTTTTAGGGTTCTCAAATAGTATTTTTCTAAGGATTTCGTATTGTGTACTGAATCTTCCAAGTTTAGGCATATTTTATACCTTAGGCTGCTATTTACTCTTAGGGGCTGTTTCACCATCCATTGATTAGCGTTAACCGACGGTTAAATGTGATGCCGTCTCCGTATTCGAACAAAACAAATAGAGACGGCATCACACCTAACCGCCACACGCAACACTAATCAATGGATGGTGAAACAGCCCCTTAAACTACTAATAATTCTCAAGCAATCTTAGCCGCTATAACTTTCCTTGTAAATTTGATATATTTACTACCATTCTGTATTTTTTCAAATTTTTCCATCCAACAATTTGGATTTTAGAGGGGGGGGGGGGGCCGCTCGATTTCAATGAAAATTTGCACTTTCAAGTTGAATAAAAAATTGTCTTAGCAACCTCTCAATGGTTTTAAAAGACCCATGCAACGATACCCCACAATATAGGGTTAGTCGAGAAAAAAAAATCACCCCCCCACTTCACCTCTATGGGAGGTACCCTAAAAATTTTTTTTTACTTTTTTTTATTGTACCACTTTGTCGGCGTGACTGATATGTATATTCATGTCAAATTACAGATCTCTAGTACTAACGGTCTCTGAGCTTATCCGCGGACAGACAGACGGATAGACATGGGGAAACTATAAGGGTTCCTAGTTGACTATGGAACCCTAAAAAGACTCTCTACATCATGCAAATGTAAATATGGAAACACACCTCGCATGTAGAGTTACCACACTTTTGACCTTTCATCCAGGCCTAGCCCAGCTTTTTAATTTGTCGGAACCTAACTTATATCTTCTAAGTCGACACTCCTGATATCTTTGTTTTCCTTTCCAGTTTAGGTTAGCTTGAAAAGATCTCTTTTAGAGATAAGTTCGCCATTGTACTCTTTTCGCTTTGTTGTTTTCTTTTTGTGTTGTATGTACAATAAAGTATTTATTTACATACATACATACATATTCGTTGGACGTTGCAAGCCTTCATAATGAGCTTCTAACTATATCTACTACTACTACTGAAGCCGTGGTGGCCTAGTGGTTTGACCTGTCGCCTCTCAAGCAGAGGGTCGTGGGTTCGAACCCCGGCTCGCACCTCTGAGTTTTTCGAAATTTATGTGCGGAATTACATTTGAAATTTACCACGAGCTTTGCGGTGAAGGAAAACATCGTGAGGAAACCTTTACAAACCTGCGAAGCGATTCAGTGGCGCGTGCGAAGTTCCCAATCCGCACTGGGCCCGCGTGGGAACTATGGCCCAAGCCCTCTTGTTCTGAGAGGAGGCTTGTGCCCAGCAGTGGGACGTATATAGGCTGGGATGATGAACTATATCTACCTCTAGTGACCCCTTGCTTTCCACACCGCAGTGCTGGAGTCCGGAGTTCTAAGTTGGCAATAAAAGTTGCTGCTGCCCATTCTCGTGTTAGGGTAGGTCCTTTAGTCGTCTTTTCGAGGTCCACGGGAACAGATAAATCGTCTTATTTACACGGCACCAAACTTAGGTACCTAATTGAGAAATTCACTCTCTCATCTCAGAACTTGTTTGACGTATAATTAATAATAATGTTTTTTCTTTGCCAAATTGAGTGGTTTTAGTTAGAAAACTGATTTAGTAAAGCCAATTTAGGTATAGTCAGCGTCATAAACACAACATTTTATTTACTTAGCAAGCACATACAGTATTGATGTGCTGTATATAATATGTATTGCTTTTAAGCTATAAGACTCCGTATTGTCAACTTTTTTTATTAGGTAAACTCTTACTGTAAGTGATTGGTTTTTTGGAATCTTTTTGTATTTTTTATTTCGATTCCAAATTTTTACTTTTACGGTCATCCCGTAAAACCTAAATTGAAAATACAAACTGAAATATAGATGCACAGAAAAAACAGAAAAATAAGACCATCACTGGGAATCGAACCCAGGTCCTCGGTAATCCGTACCGCGTGCTATACCGCTACACCACTGATGGTCAACGGTACCGACACGAATTTCCCTATGCACCTCATAAAAAAAAAACAAGCTGAGATATGAGGTGCATAGGGAAATTCGTGTCGGTACCGTTGACCATCAGTGGTGTAGCGGTATAGCACGCGGTACGGATTACCGAGGACCTGGGTTCGATTCCCAGTGATGGTCTTATTTTTCTGTTTTTTCTGTGCATCTATATTTCAGTTTGTATTTTCAATTTACCAATTTCTGGTTGAAACACAGATTTGCGTTCTACTTCAAAGAATATTTGTACCTATTCTAATGTATTGTAAAATGTCCGGCTTTTTGTCAGTATTTCGAAATGGCCACCCTACTCGCAAGCTTTCCATCATGGCTCGTTAACCTTCAGTGTGAAAAACCAACTTAACTTTTTCGCCGGCTAAACTTGAAACTACGTCTTTTCCTTCCAAATTTCGTATTAAACGTAGACAGTAGTGACGTCGTTGATGGCTTTTATAAGTTGGTTTTCTGAGTACCTATGCTTGTCGTATGCGTATGTCACTTCCATACATCGTGTAAATGGATAAAATGTTAATGAAAAGGGGTCTCTGGGGGCATTTTTTTATGCTTCGTTACTTCGTTTTGCGGCTTAGTTTTAATGTGTTATTACGAATGACATTTACACCGACAACAGTACTTCAACGAACCGGCAAAAGTCCTGTGCGATAATTTTAGGATAATTTAAACCACATTTAAGCTGATACCCTACCTATTGCAAGCCGCTTATTGTAAGGCCGGCAACGCACTCGCAGTCCTAATAATTCTGTAGGTGTCCATGGACGACGGTGACCCGCCTGCTCGTTTGCCAGCTGTACGATAAAAAAATTCTACAGGATAGTTCTGCAATAATTATATAGGTATCCTGAATCAGAAACTCAGGTTAAGTACCAGGTTACCCGACATGAAAACATAGTAAGTTAAATGTAATATGATGTATTTATTTCCTTTTGAAAAAATACAGTACAAATAGGTACATGTCAGGAAACAAAAAAAAGATTCAAAAAAGGATCATCCGATGTAAACAAATAAATAAAAAATTAAAATTACAATCTGAATACTGTAAATGTTGGCTAAAATTAAAATTTAATTAACATTAGGTACTACGTCAAATTACAATAAACTTAAAAGTTTGTAAGTAATAATAACAAAGTAAAAAATATTCAAAACTATTCATATTTTTTATAACGTACTATTTCTACTTACACGTCTAGCAGATTTCAAAAATAGAAGTAAAAAACTTCCCCCCGCAATATCCTACGAAATCGTCTAGACTAGGAGTCACATCTGCTGCTGGTTTTAAGCACTCCCATAACAAGTATTACATTCACTCCAAAATAATAAATTAAATTAAATTAAAAATGCTTTATTGCAGACCAGGATCCATAGTTTGTTAGAAATATGAAATACGTAGATAAGTCTTATAATAAAAGGGAAGAAACAAAAGTTTTACTTATATTTCAAAAAAAAACTATACTAAAAATATGCCTACAGTTTTTTTTTTGAGATCGTTGCCAGTCTTGATTTACTTAAATGAAATATTTAATTAAGTGAGTAAAAATCACCCTTGGCTAGCAAAATACTCCCGTCACGTGTCATGGATAAAAACTTGAGGGGTTGTCTGTTGATACTCAAGAACTCAACTACTGTAAGTCAGTCTCTTTGTTTTGTTTAATTATTTCGTTTAGATTTTTGAAGAACACACTATATCCGCCTCGATCGGAACAGCAATGCCTAGGCAGCAATGGCTTTGTATTATTAAACGGACTCGCAACTTTGTGCGTTTAACACTCACCCCAGCAATTACCTATTTCTAGGCCTAGGCGTTAAAGTACTATTTACTAGAATCGAGTCACTATAGACTATAGTCTGGGAAATATTATTTTATAGTATAATCTACCCTACGCGAATACGCGTGCAGCACTCCCTGATTGCAGACTGAGCACCAAATCCAGTCCAAAAGGGGAATTTCCAACAGGTTCAAACGCTTAGTACGTACCTGGAGCCCAGATTTTCATAGCTGCGGTATCGCTGATAAATATTCACACCGTGCGACATCCAATCGCACGAGTTTTAATTGAACCCTGCCGATTATCCGGCCAACTGTCGCATACATTTGAATACTGAAATGTCGATCGTTTTATTTGTACTTTGCGGATTCGGGTGATAATTGAATTTGAGCGTAACTTTTTACAGCGAGTTGTCTTAGTTTGTGAAGGTTATTCTTGTTTTAAGGGTTCCGTACTTGTTCCTTCTCTGGTTCCTTATCTCAAAAGCATGACTTTGAAGTGTTAATTTAAAAAATAAAAAAACTTTAAATAAAAATAAAAGGAAAGGACTGAGTAGTCTAGTACTCTAGAACTCTGTTATGTATTTAAACTTTAACAGTCGGGACTAATTCAAAATAGTAACAAGCTAAAAAATTCCCAGTACATAATGGGTCCCTATTGTTGTGGTTTAAGTCAACAGAGTTTTAGACTAGGTAATACAATGTATGGTATGTGTGTATGTACGAGTAAATTGTTTGTTGTACAAAATTAGACAATGGAACACTATTTACACTAACGTTAAGATACACTTACAAAGGCGAACTTATGCCTTTAAGGGATCTCTACCAGTCAATGTTTGAGCGGATGCGAGGACTTTTTTTTCATTTTTTATTGTCATTAATTCACTTTACTTCTTTAATACATATAAAACAAATTTAAATTTATATTTTCCGTAATCACCACAAGTAATACCACTATACATATATACACATAGGTAATAATGCAGTTCCGATCTCTCAATATTCGTATAGGTATAACAGGGATGTAAGTAGGTACTTTTTACTCCGTAAAATATACTTTCCCCTCGTGCAGCAATGTAACACAGTTAACGTCAGAATCGCGTGTTGCAGCAGCCGCTGAGTCGCGTTGCTCCGAAGACGAAGGGCTACGGATTAGCCCGAAACATGTCGAGCTAAACTCGATTTAAGACGTGAGTTATCCGGGTCATTATATTTAACATAAGTGAGTCTCACGGTAGTTTCATACTCATCTCATACATGGCTCAACACGGTAAAACGAAGAGTATTTACCACTTTGCCGAACATTCGGTGATTAAGCCGAATACGAATATTCGGTAAACCTGCCGAATATGCCAAATAACGAATATAAACCGAATATTCGGCCCATCCCCTTTGTTCATTATAGCTCTGAAATAACTGATTCAATATTACGCTCCTTCAAATATAACGCCTGACTTTGCATAAATTATTCTTCATAAAGCTATTCTATTCTTGCAAAGTATACAAGCCAAATAGATACGAATTTTCAAAGCCCTCAAACCACTTATCTTCACTCTCGCCAAATTATTCCAACAGTGTACCCTCGGCACAGTGCTGACACAGAGGCCTACATGCGTTATGCTAAGTGCCCCAAAATGACGCGGAAAGTGCCACGTTTTGCATCCCTGTAACTCTTAAAAGGGTGTGTTTTTGACATTTATTTAGAGCTTGTGCTCACTAGCGTTTTTGTCGGCGATTTCTCGGCGGAGCGGGAACGCGGCGTGCACGCTACGGTACCTCCGCAATTATTTGCCGATCGTATGTGGCTTAATCGCCGCGTCCACGCTACGGCACCGCGGCGGCACGCAGGCGGCGACTAATCGGAGAGATACGCGTGCTCGCCGCGTGCACACTGAGTGCGCGCCGCGTTCCCGCTCCGCGGAGAAACCGCCGGCAAAAACGCTAGTGTGCACAAGCTCTTAGTCCGCGTTTCCACTTCATCCTCGGTACTGTACTGTGTAAAACTCATTTACACTCGTTCGCTTTAAGAACTGGCAGCCTAGTTCTATTTTTAAACATTAAAAAACAATAAAACAGCGAACGGGCGCAATGGAGTTCGAGTCGAGAGACTTGTATGTGAGCCGCCAGCGAAGGCAGTCGATTTGAAATTTATTTGAAGTGAATAAGCATGGATTTCATTTAAAATAGTTCATAGTAAGTTAAGTGGACCGTCCGTCCACAACAGTACCCGCTCAGCAATGCTCGCTAATAAGATAAGAACTCGAATCGAATCATGCTGAAAGATCAACCAGCGGTGATTTTACTGCGTAGGTCACCTGCATTAGGCTAGTTTACACGTATTAAGTTATCAAGTACCTAGTTAACTAAATTTCAACTTAAAGCGACTTAAAGCGTGTAAACAATTAATTTAGTAATAAGTGATAATTAAGCGTGCAAGTGAACACGCATAGGCAATTTATTTAGTTAAAAATTAGTTAAGTGTATAAATTTGGCGAAGAGGCCACGTTCGTAAGTTCTTGTGTTTGAAGAAGAGAGAAGAACAAGGTCTTTTTTGAAAATGTCGAAGTGGTCAGAAGACTGTTGGTCGTCCATCTCGGGCTAACTAAATAGGTAAAGAACTTAGCTGATGCGAACGTGTAATTGCTAACTTAAAATGAAGTCGCTTAAAATAGAGTTCAAATTTGGTTAACTACGTGATAACTTAATACGTGTGAACCAGCCTTAATATCTAATACGTCCTACCGTTATTTATGCCATGGTTATGCCTAAATCTGGCAACTTAGTTCCAAATTTAAATATTCAAATTAAAAAGCGAATACTTGCAATGGGTCTAGGTCCTAGACGAGGTGAACTACGAGAAACAGTTGTACCTAACTGGAATTGAAAGTAAAAGGATCAAATAAAAGCTATAAAGTCAATGTAAAAGCGACTATAGATATATAAGTGGTGTTGTTTTTTTGGCTACATATCTGAATATCGAAAATTAAAATACCTACGGTTAAAATGTCGATGTTCAAAATATCGAAAATTAAAATATCCATTGTATCACAATATCGAAAGTTTTTATACCTATGGTCAAAATGTCTAAGATGAAAATGTCGATTGATTAAAATATCGAATGAGTAAAAATATCGATAACCAATATATTATCTAAGTTGTAAAATTTTATTACATGTTAAAACCATAATGTATTTCAATATCACTAAAATACATAATTAGCTTTATTATAAAACAAAATTAGAAATGTCAACATATTTGAATGTTGAAAATTAAAATATCGTACATACAAATCTGCTTTATTTATTGCTGTCATTTTTAGCACTCACTCACTCACTCATACCCCGTAGGTATTTTAACTTTCGAACATTCACATATATGTATCCGTTTTTTTTTTCTCTTCTAACGCTATAATTTAGAGTATTGTTGCATAGGTACTTTAAAATCGTTGTGTTGTGAAGACGATTTTTCGATTTAAGTAGTAATCTGAGAGCAAATTTTCATTGAAATCGATCCCCCCTCCTCCTCAAAGCTAAACTGTTTCATGGTGGTAGTAAAGTATAATATCAAACTTACAAGAAAAACGGCTAAGTTTTCTTGAGAATAGTAGTTTAAGAGTAAATAGCAGCCTATAAGGTAAAAAATGTACCTAAACTTAGAAGATTCCGAACAAAATACAAAATTCGTAGAAAAATATTACTTCATTTTATCGTAATGGCTAAGGTACCCTATCTTGGGCGTGACCGACACGCTCTTAGCCGGTTTTGTTATGAATTTACATTTTGACTCCACAATTTGTGGACGCTATGAATTTCACACTGCTTGCTGCCACGTTATTTTTTTATTATAGGTATGTTCATTTTAAATGTTAATAATAAAATAATAACACGCACTGTCTCGTTTAATTACGTCAGTAAAAAATAGACTGAAAATAAAAAAGTTATATATGCCGTAAATTCTTTTTAACAAGTAAAAATAAAATTTGCTGAATTTTATTTCTTTCCAATCGACTTTAACAGAGTTTAAAAGCTGCCATTAAAATAAGCTGTAAAACTGTACAATGTTAAGTAAAGGCGAGCGTTTAATGTGGCATTAATCCTTGTACGTTTTTATAGGAATTCGAATAAAACACGCGACTGCATTGTTATGTGTATGATTTATTTATTTATCAATTTATAATATTAGTGAAAAGTGAGAAGCGCCAGGAATACAATTCAGATGGTTTATTCAGGGAAACTTACAAAACAGGTTTAGGGCTTACTTTAGTTAGATAACCTAGGTAAAGTATAAGCATACAAATGTGAGTTTATGGTATGGACCGCATAGGCCGTCTCACTCCGTACCCACTTGTTGGTTTTACGTGAGGATAGCAGAGGCCGTCACTCAAGCTCTCTTTGAGTCAAAGACACAGAAATTATTTATTTATTTTTATTCTGGACTATGGAACAACCCGAACGGACCGTCGTAATTTGGCGGTAAGAAAACTCTTTCTTTTTTTTTAATTAATTGATGCTACTTAAAAATCTGTTTTGATAAAAAAAAGTTTTAAGCGTTTCTAAAATTTTTATGCATTCCTCATTGTATACATGTAATACCTATGAGAAATAAATAAATAAAAAATATAGAAGTGTAATAAGCCAAGTTGAAAACCAAACCCAAAATATTACGTATAATTAGGAATACTGAAACACGAAGTATTTTTACAACAGTAGTTTTTTTATGGAAATGGGGTACTTAAAATCACATAATTTTGTACATTTGAAATGTTTAATCTGACAATTTAAGCCTTTAAAATACAAAGGGTTGATACAAAAAGTTCATTTGTATTCCAAGAGACTCAGGTGTTTATTATTGTTGTTCACTGCACAGAAACTAGGCGGAATAAGAAATTACGTAAAATATTAAGCACCTAATTTTAATGAATGTACAGATTTAGAGGTCTAACTTGGGAAAAAGGAGCAAAAAAGGCGATAAAAACTTTGTGAAAAAAAATTTATGTTCCCGTCGAAATTAGGATATTTTTCAAAACTCTATTATGAGAACCTTTCCTTGTGGAGGCCCCGAGACTGTAGTCCCAGATTCCCTACTTAAATCTGGCCCTGTACTAGTGTAAGGGTGCACTTCCATTAAGAGAAATGGAAATGACTATTCACACACATTCGTTAAAATCACACCTTGCAACATCTTGTATTTTCCCATTCGCCCTATTTTACGTTTCCGCTTGTTCTTTATACGTGTACCATCCAAGTCTTCAAAGCTTGTGATATGGATCCAACCCTGACAGAGGCCTGCGAATTGACATAACTTTGACAGGTTTCGCGTACCTTCGATCCAGACTTGACAGTATAATTCGTCTGGATGAAGTGGATGGGCTTTACGCGAAAGGATATATCTATATTTAATGAATTAAGACCTTTTGTAACATTATCTCAAGCAATAAATGAATTATGAATTATGAAATGGGGTTGGCATAATATAATAAGTAAGTTATAATATAAGTTGGCATAATATAAGCTTAGCTCGTAGTCTCGAGCCATTTAAAGTATTTTTAATCCACAAAAATTACTTTTGTACATATAATTCTTGTACTGACAGTTATAAACACAAAACAATAACATCGAATCGGTGTAGCCACTCTCAAATGGTAGTCAAATTAAGCATAAAGAAATTTATTTTGATTTTTGTTTAGCCCCTATTTTTTTTTAATGAATGATTCATGATAATTTCGTTTGACGCATGCTTTCATTTAAAATTTTATATTTATATTTTATAAATAAAGCCGTGAAATATTTAGAGTCCGAAAGAGTTCGTGTAAATAAACCCACTGCAGTATGGCTCGATTTTTTTTTTAACTTGGCCTGACAAACAGCCGAGTCTTGAAAACAGCATCGATTTCATACTTTCAAATAGAAAGTTGGTGTAAGTACACAGCGCCAAAGATCTATTGAAGTGAGATAAATTAGATCGAATGGAATAACTTGCAGTAAAAACAGACCAAACAATATTGTTCAAATCAAGTTTTAAGCAAATGTATGTATGTATGTATGTAAACGCTTTATTGTACAAAAGAAAATTAACAAAATACAACTGACAAACTTTAAGATACTTGTACAAAGGCGGACTTATCCCTTTAAGGGATCTCTACCAGTCAACCTTTGAGGGGATGAGAGGAGAGGAGCAATACGTTAGGGTCCGACAAAGGGTGAGTTTAAGAGTTAAAATAATGGAAGCTACTATACAGTGCTTTAAACAATATAATACATAAACTACAATATAAATAAATAAACTACCTATATATATGACCATAATACATATAATATATAAGCATATTAAACAAAGGAATGTTCTCAAATATTTAAGGAGAAGGTGTAACACATTCTTCTCAAGTCTTCCCTAAAAGATCCCACGGTGGGAGATTGCCTGATGGAGGTCGGTAGCCGATTCCACAGCCTGGCAGATTGCACTGTAAAGGATTTAGAGTATGTTTGAATGTTGTTCCAAATGAAGTACCAGTGGTTGCTATCGTATCTACATTATTAAATAACGATAATATGTGATTAATATCAACTAATCTTATCAACAGACTCGTTTTATTACGCTATATTGATTTATTAATTATTCATACTAAATCTCTTGGCTTTGACACAGCTTAGTGAAAGAAAATGTATAAAGTATTACTGTGTTGTGTTCTCCTTCCTGGAGTGTTAGTTAATTCTCAGTTGTTAAGCACAGGTAGACGTTTTGAATTTTCCAGTGTAGGTATCTCATGAACAGCCTAGTGGCTGTAGGTATATCATCATTCATCTCTTAGCGCAGCATTAGCTGAGTTTGCTCCTTTTGCCGCAGGGCAGACTACTAACTTGTATTGGTTATATTGTTGTCTTGCATTGTTTGTACTGTTGGCAATTAAATATTTTCTTTCTTTCTTTCTTTCTTTCTTTCTTTCCACCTTCAACTTAGACCGTATGACAGAAAGTGATAAAAACGATTGTGATTTTAAGTGCTAGAGAATCCTCATTGCTCAGAGACCGTATTGTTTAACGTGCTGACGTTTGCGATCGTAGCCGCCATCTCTTTCTACCCACGTCTTATACAGTGTAATAGAAATGAGCAGAGCCCGGAATTTTCACGGCATTTGTGATCTGTCATAAAGACTTCTCATTTATCAACTCTACCTTAATGATATCGATAATTATATTATAGTAAAATACTAAAAATAATAATCATAATATAGTCAAAGTCAAAGTCAAAATATCTTTATTCAATTTAGGCTACAACAAGCACTTATGAATGTCAAAAAAAATCTACCACCGGTTCGGAAAAACCTCTGCTGAGTAGAATCCGGCAAGAAACTCAACGAGGTATATATATATTTTTTTAAAACAGATTTACAATATTATTAAATGACATGTATACATCACAAGTATTTAACACAACTTTATTTTTAACACAGTAGGTTCGCTATTTGTAGGGATCGCTAATGCGGATCGGAATTATTTCCAAATATCCCTGTCCATGATATAATCATCTCCATGATATAATATCTTTTATAAAGACAATAATGGAACACTTATTAGCACTACAACAGACTGCAATTTATTAACTACTCATAATTTTTGTCTGTTTCACATTTTCAAGTGCTCAAAGTCTATTGTTGACCTATACTTTTAAACTTTTTAACATGATGTGTATCGATATAACGATATTGAATATCGAAAGTCAATAAGTGAGAAGACACTATGACGCTATGACAGATCAAAAATGCCGTGAAAATTGCGGGCTCTAGAAATGAGCGGTGAAAATGATTGTGATTCCAATTGTTTTAGACTATAAGGCCTAAAGCCTCAGAGGCCGTATTGTCTAACGCCCTGACGTTTGCTGTTGCATTCACTATTTTGTTCTAGCCTCGTCTTATGAGTATATACCGTGTGACAGAAAGAAGTAATGAAAACGATTGTGATTTTAACAGCGTTAGAGAATAAGGCCTCAGGGTGCGTATAATCTCTACATAATATAAAACAAAGTTGTTTCCCGCCGTCTGTACGCTTAGATCTTTTAAACTACCTACACAACTGCTTTCAATATATAATAAAACGAAAGGTTTATGTATATGATACATATACAAGCGACGCGCGGGATATAGTTTAGAGTAAAAGTGCCCATTGCGGCCTATTTACTGAATAAATCATTTGAATTTGAATTTGAATATAGCCTGCTATTTTTTTTTCAGTTAGCAATATTCGCTTGGTTGATCATATCCCATACATGCTTACCGTCATGGAGACATTCATTAGAGATTTGGAAGACTATGGATTCTGCAACCTGAAGGTGCCTGACTTTTCAGTGGACATAGAGTAAGACAAACTAAGGCAATTTTCTCATTTCAAAAATAGGTTTTGCAGGTGGTAGGACCTTGTGCAAGGTCCGCCCGGATTGCTACCACCATCTTGCTCTCTATCGCTAATCCTGCCGTGAAATAGCAGTGCTTGCATTGTTGTGTTTCGGCGTGGAGAGCAAGACAGCCGGTGAAATTACTGGCACTTGAGGTATCCCATCTTAGGCCTCTAGGTTGGCAACGCATCTGCAATTCGCCTGGTGTTGCAGTTGTCTATGAGCGGTGGTAATCTCTTACCATCAGGTGACCCACTTGCTCGTTTGCCATTCAGTCGAGAAAAAAAATAAAAAAAGGTTTTTGGGAATTTTCACTTTAAATGGCGTTAACTTTTTTTTCAGAATTAGGTACTTAATTCTGGGTTCTCCTTGCGCAGAATCACGAGCAATATTGATTTGGACGAAGAAAAAAGTATCCATTTTTTGTCAGTTTTGTAATTTTTTTTTTATACAGTTTATTATGAGACGTTACGAAATGGACACTTATAAATTTTATGGAAAATTAGGGTCATTTTTTTTCGTCAAAAATTTGGACTCAAAATCAATAGTGCTCGTAATTCTGAGTAAGGAGAACCCAGAATCGCCTAATCGTTCGCAACCTAGAGGCCTAAGATGGGATACCTCAAGTGCCAGTAATTTCACCGGCTGACTTACTCTCGACGCCGAAACACAAAACTGTGCTGCTGGTGCTTCACGGAAGGATGAGCGATCAAGACAAAATTAAAATTTAAAGTAAAAATGCCTTTTTATTAAAAATGTATTTTTTAATACAATCTTCTTCTGTTGACTGTACTTGCATTGTTACTTAAACTAGTACATATATTTATATCAAACTAGATTACATCTGCAGTTACGCACGCGTACACCATTAGATACGGCAGTTGAAAGGAAATTCTATGATTTTACTCAATTCCAGTGGGAATTTACAATTTCCAACAATTTAATTCTGAGAGCAGGCCTGTGTCCAGCAGTGGGATGTATTACGGGTGTGGCCTGTAATATGAGAAAATAATTAAAACATAGATCGTACTTGTCAGACTGGACGATATTAGTTCAGCCTTTAGATATTCCCTTTTTCATACAAATTAGGTTTAGAGGATCATTATTTTACTCATAAAAGAACATTACAATATAGTTTACTTAAAATAAGATGACAGGGTTTTCATTTAGACTTAGTTTTATATAAGCCTATAAGGTGACTATATAGGGGCTATTGTAGCTAGGAGGATATTGTATCTGAGCCGTCTGATGGCGTCCTTACGACGCCATGTTCTTCTCGGCCATTTTACGTTGTGTTCGCCGTTCCGTTTATGATTGTTGAATTTAACTTTCAAAGTATGTATGTATGCAAGCGCCAAGTTGTTTGTTCAAATTTGCCAACCATTATCTACCTGAAATACCTGATTAAGCTTAGCAAGTTAGATGAGAATACAATGTACAATACATCTAGTAGTAAAATTTGATCTGTCCAGTATGGTTTCTGCATACGGAACTCTACGACGATTCATGACATCGACTTGAAACTTGTCATGGATTTTTATAGTTCGGATGACAATGCAAGTACAATCAATAAACAGGAAAAAAGCCAGCAAAAAGCTTGTATCAAAAAGGGAATAAAAAAATGTACTCATTTCAACAGTGAAGACGTCTTCGAGTGGCACGTCAAAGGCCACGCGACATTTACAAACTCTTTTGTCGCATCGGTCCAAAACGTGGACATCATTCAACACACAGTACAGCAAATATGGAGGTTTAACGCCACAGATAATACAACTAGCGTGTTTGTACAAGCCTCAATGAGGATGCTGGAGGTGTCTTTAGGATATGATGTACGCGTGGAGTTGGACGACGGCAGCCGTCATTATTACACGGGGATATTTAAACACAATGTCGTAACGTTTCCGTTTGCGGTAAGATTTTTTTATCTTAACTACTCTGGCATTTAGCCTAAGAGATGAATTTGTCGACGAGAATGGTATGAATTCAGCAGCAAAACTATTTTACAATCTTTTGATATGCATTGATATCTTTTTAATCTTTTCTTCTGGGTTAACCTAAAATTATTTTACTTTTGAGTAATATGTAGGTACTGTGGGGACTGTAACTTGGTAAGAGCTTAGTTAGGTGAAGGGGATCTACATGCGTGACTTTAGACTCAGTTCAAATAAAAATGATGTTTCTTCAGTATTTGGATTTATTGTACTCAGAGCTTAACAAAACTTTACAGAGATAGTCTAGCCTGTACATACCGCTGTCAAACTCTTTTAAAATCAAATTCTAGAATCATACAATACAAAAATACTATAATTGTACATAATACCGTCAATCTAGCATGCCAGGTGGTCAGTTTTACCACCTACCAGCGGTATACAGCCTAGTTCCTACAGTACCTATCTACTAATGAAGGATGTAGGTACATATTATCAAACGTTACTTAAATGCTGTTTGCCAAAATAAAATGACAATAGTGTACCTATCTCCTTTTATCTGTCATTTTCCTTGCATCCTTGTCTCTACTTATTAATCTTTCTTTCAGGTTATCTACAACATGTTTACAGATGAGTATACAGCTACAGTTACGATGGATAATCTACCAACAAGCACTAACAGAATGGTGTTCGCCCCTGTGACTGCCCTTACTCAAGTTTTGTCACATTTGGTAAATGACTTCGCGAACTTGGGTTTGCACATTATTGCACAGATTACTAATATGTAGCTAGCTACATTATTGTGCCCTTATTTTAAAATATTGTTGAAAATTGGAAGCACAGTAGTGCCAAGGAAAAGTTGCGTAAAAAAGTTATTTTAATACATCAGACTTTGCTTTTATTTGTCTTATTCAATTGTTTTTCTTTTCTTTCAGTATGATGTCACCAGTGCAGTAGCAGGCATGGGAGAGTGGGGTCCTAATGTTTTCCAGCCACTTCTCCTTAATGTAGCGCAACACAAAGTCCCGTTTGCAGAAATTTGCTACAACTGTCCTACAGTATAACACCAGATTTAGTTCCAATATGAATGAATTTTAATAATAAAAAAAACATGAGTGTAGTGTTTTACTTTATCATTGTGATACTTATTAGATACTAGCTTTTACCCGCGGCTTCGCACGCGTAAACTATTCGGTGTAGTAGCTGCAATTGAAATTTTCGGGATTTTACAAAATTCCCCTGGAAATTTCCAATATTTATATCGTGGTCTTCATTGAGGTTGTGTTGTGAATAACTGTACAAAATTCAAGACTCTAAACCCAGTGCTGAAGTTTCAAAATTTTTCCCTATCCAAATTCAAATGCAAAATTCAAATTCAAATCATTTATTCAGTAAATAGGCCGCAATGGGCACTTTTACATCTCATTTTTTAAACTACCAGCGCTTTCGGAAAGACCATCATTGCCAAGAAGAATGCGCCGCAAGAAACTTGGCAGAAAGTAATTTATCAAAATAAAATAATTACAAATAAAATACTTAAAAAGTACAGTATACAATTAAAGAAAAAAAATACAAAATAATAATAATAATAATACGGGGATGTCCCTTAGTTACAAAACTATCCCGTGGGAATATCGGGATAAAAGTAGCGTACTTATGTGTTATTCCAGAGATACGGCTACCTACATCCAAATTTCATGCCTCTAAGCCTAGCGGTTGTTATTTCGACATTTTATTCCTAGGTATCCCGTGGTAATATCGGGTCAAAAAGTCATCTATGTGTTTTTCTAGACATCCAGCTTCCTACATACCAAATTTAATGACTCTAAGCTCAGCGGTTAATATTTCAAGATTTTATCCCTATCCCGATGGAATATCGGGGTAAAAAATAGATTATGTGTTATTCCAGAGGTCCAGCTACCTACATACCCAATTTCATGGCTCTAAGCCCAGTGGTTGTTATTTCGAGATTTTATCCCTAGGTATCTCGTAGGAATATCGGGTCAAAAAGTCGCTTATGTGTTATTCCAGACGTCTAGCTACCTACATACAAAATTTCATGACTCTAAGCCCAGCGGTTGTTATTTCAAGATTTTATCCCTATCCCGTGGGAATATCGGGATAAAAATTAGCCTGTGTGTTATTCCAAAGGTCCAGCTACCTACATACCAAAATTCATGGCTCTAAACCCAGTGATTGTTATTTAGAGATTTTATCCCTAGGTATCCCGTGGGAATATCGAGTCAAAAAGTCCCTTACGTGTTATTCCAGACGTCTAGTTACCTACATACTAAATTTCATGACTCTAAGCCCAGCGGTTATTATTTCAAGATTTTATCCCTATCCTGGGGGAATATCGGGATAAAAAGTAGCCTATGTGTTATTCCAGAGGTCCAGCTACCTACATACTAAATTTCATGGCTCTAAGCCCTGCGGTTGTTTTTTCAAGATTTTATCCCTAGGTATGGTAGGTTGAGGGTTTTGTGTTAAGAACATCATCATCATCATCATCCCAGCCTATCCTAGTTCTGCTGGGCACTGTTGGGCACAGGCGTCCTCTCAGAATAAGAGGGCTTGGACCGTAGTTCCCACGCGGGCCCAATGCGGGATGGGAACTTCACACATACCATTGAATACCTTTGCAGGGTTGTGCAGGTTTCCTCACGAACAACTGTCCAAAATTTCAAGACTAAACCCAGCGTTTGAAATTTCAACATTTTATCCCGTGGGAATATCGGGATAGAAAGTAGACTACTTATGTGTTATTCCAGAAGTCCAGCTACCTTCTTACCAGATTTCATGACTATAAACCCGGCGGTTGTTATTTCGTTGTTTCCAGATTTTATCCCTATCCCGGGGAATATCGGAATAAAAAGTAGGCTATGTTTTATTCCATAAATTTCCAGCTATCTACATACCAAATTTCAGGGCTCTAAGCCCAGCGGTTATTGGTTCAAGATGTTATCCCTATCCCGTGGGATAAAAAGTAGCCTACGTGTTATTTCAAACGTCCAGCTACCTACTTATCAAATTTCATGACTCTAAGCCCAGCGTTGTTATTTCGAGATT
Source organism: Choristoneura fumiferana (assembly GCF_025370935.1). Classification (NCBI taxonomy): domain Eukaryota; kingdom Metazoa; phylum Arthropoda; class Insecta; order Lepidoptera; family Tortricidae; genus Choristoneura; species Choristoneura fumiferana. The sequence continues at coordinate 2,985,838 of NC_133482.1, read as the reverse complement.
TATCCCTATCCCGTGGGAATATCGGGATAAAAAGTAGCCTATGTTTTATTTCAGATGTTCAGCTATCTACATACCAAATTCAGGGCTCTAAGCCAGCGGTTATTAGTTCAAGATTTTATCCCTATCCCGTGGGATAAAAAGTAGCTATGTGTTATTTCAAACGTCAGCTACCTACTTATCAAATTTCATGACTCTAAGCCCAGCGGTTGATATTTCGAGATTTTATCCCTATCCCGTGGGAATATTGGGATAAAAAGTAGCCTATGTTTTATTCCAGATGTTCAGCTATCTACATACCAAATTTCATCCAAATCCGTCCAGCCGTTTCAGCGTGAAAGAGTAACAAACATACTCACTCACTCACTCACTCACTCACTCACTCACTCACTCACTCACTCACAAACTTTCGCATTTATAATATTAGTAGGATTTGTGTGATATTTAGTGTAGGTAATTTGTGTAAAACTCTCTGTTAATTCTGTTATTAAATATCTTTATTTTGCACCAAGCAATCGTGTCGTGTCTCACATCTGACAACCACATGCCACAGATTTTAAAAACTAATATCAAACTTAATATTTTACACTATCGCGGTCATTACTAATATTATGAGTTAAATTTGGGTTTTGTCGTCTCGTGATGATGGCGCATGCAACTGTGCCGAAATATCGAGCTGCTCTAAAATCAAGGTACGCGGAACAAAACCCGAAATTAATTCATAAAATTATATCAAGACTTCCCCCGTTATGCTACACCTCACTCACCCTAGCTATAATATTAACTAATTAACTCAAATCAAAATCTCTTAAATGTAATAGCAATCTGGGCAGTTTGCCGGATCTTAGCCTCCTCTCTAAAAGATGATAAGAACCTATAACACTATCCTGCTGAATTTGTTGACCATCCTCTAAATGATTTCCTGCTAACACACTATCAGGTAGCCCTCTTGTTCTGAGAGGAGGCCTGTGCCCAGCAGTGGGACGTATATAGGCTGGGATGATGATGATGATGACACTATCAGGTATACTGTCATATTTAAAAATAAATATGTTCTTACTGGGTCTCAGATGCTTTTAAGTTCTCCTAACCAAATTAACATTTTCATTTTGTACAACCTTGTCCTTATAACCTATGCCTGAACCCCATTCTTTATTCGGCGAATTTTGAATTAACAAATAAAAATAAAATAAAATAAAAATCATTTGATTCGGCAAACAGGTTCCATATGACAAAAATTAGCTTACATACTATGTTAGTTCTTAGTTATAGTAGAAAATTAATATAAAAAGTGCCGAACAACAAAAAGGTACCTGACCACCTCACCGATCCCGAAATAAGACATTAATTATCCCCCAAACTAAAAGACATTTTTGGGTTGACTGGTAGAAAATTATTAGTCATAATGTAATGTTTGAAATAACTCTTTTTTTCTCTGGAACCATTTATTTTTCAGAATTGTTATAAAACAAACCTAACCTAACCTATAGAGTTCTACTGGTGACAATTTAAAAAAATATGACAAACATTACATTATGACTTATAAAATTATGACAGTCGATAGGATCCCAATTTTTTTACCTTTGCAGTTTTATTATATGATATCCTAGACTTTCCTTTGTTTGACATCAATTGTTCTTTAACATTTATAGGTAAGTATTTTATGTTTTAATAACTCTTATATACAAAAGAGTACCTATAGATTAGTTCTTAACAACTTATTCATTAACAATTCTGATGGGCTATATTCTAACCCTGCTACAGGGGTTATAACAAATGCAACAAAGCTAGGTACATTAAAATCAGAATGATCATGTAAACATTTTTTAACATATTCTTTACAATCCCCACTGCCTTTTCTGATAATCCATTCGACTTAATTATGTCAATATCTAACTTCTTAGAGAACTGTGCAAACTCAAAACTGCTGAAGGGCATGTTGTCACATACAATAAATCTAGCTATTCCATGAATGCAAAAATGGTTGATTGTACAACTAGAGCGTAAAACGAGCCATTTTACTCGAGATGTTCATATAGCCACCCGAGCTGGTACGGCACGTCGAGGGGAAAATGGGTTTAATGCTCGAGTTTTAAACTATGCTTTTCACTTCGATTAAGAGAAAATTAAAAATGGGTACCTTTTATTTTTCATGCATTGCTATATAATTATACATTTTTAGTTTTATTGATTTATTTTTATTAATTTGATTGATTTTTAGTTTTACATAAAATAAAAATTATCAAAAAAATATATATTGAAACTTTTTTGTTTGTGGCTGTTGACACCTGATTACCTTGGTCTTAGATGAAGATTTTACTTTATGCACTACAGCATAAAAACTCATTTTATTTCGCCTAGATAAGATAAGATAAGGTAATGATATTTTACCAAAATATTACACAGATTCAACATAAATATCAACTTTACGAGCATGAGAAGTGAAAATTAACTTTATAATGACACGTCTGTCACGTTTTTTTCATACCCAGTATGGGCGACACAAAACTGACTCAGAAAATTTCGTATGAATAATTAAATACATTTTGAAAGAAAAGGGTAGAACGCTTTAAACTTTCGTGATTTTCACTCATAGTCAAAATACCACGAACAGGACTTATCACGCAAACACACACAAGTAATATGCGTTGTTTGTGTTGTCTGCGGTGTGATGGGGTGACAAATAAAACCGGCCAAGAGCGTGTCGGACACGCCCAAAATAGGGTTCCGTAGCCATTACGAAAAATTAAGTAATATTTTTCTAAGGATTTCGTATTTTATACGGAATCTTCCAAGTTTAGGTATATTTTATACCTTAGGCTACTATTTAGGTACTCATAAACTACTAATAATTCTCAAGCAAACTTAGCCTTTATAGTTTTCCTTGAAAGTGTGATATACTTACTACCATCCTGAATTTTTTTAATTTTTCCACCCACCGGTTTAGATTTTAGAGTACTGAATATTTCGCAAACACATCACTGAATCGAAAAATCGTCTTAGCAATCCCCTAATAGTTTTAAAAAACCTATCCAACAATGAAAAAAAAATCACCCCCACTTTACGTCTATGGGAGGTACACTAAAAAATTTTTTTTTAAGTTTGATTGTACCATTTTGTCGGCATAGTTTACATATATATTCGTGCAAAATTACAGCTTTTTAGCATTGATAGTCCCTGAGCAAAGCCGCGGACGGACAGACAGACAGACAGACAGACAGACAGACAGACAGACAGACATGGCGAAACTATAAGGGTTCCGTTTTTGCCATTTTGGCTCCGGAACCCTAAAAATGACCAAGTGCGGGTAGTTCGAAGGACTCGCGCTGCTAGGCAGACTTGAAACCTCACACTTCAGTCTACTCGTGACCACGGCCACTGTAATGTTGCCGAAACGTCGAGGTACATATTACTCGTGTGTGTTATCGTGATAAGTCCCGTTCGTGGTATTTTGACTATGAAAAAGGGTAGGTCCACTTTTTTTTTGAA
>NC_133482.1:2963522-2974347 GCF_025370935.1 Choristoneura fumiferana | reverse complement strand
GGGTGTGTATATGAGCAAAATAATTAAAAATAAAAACGCCCGAAAAAAAAACGCTGCTTGAAAAGACAATTAAAAGTTAAAATTAATTATGCGCTACCTAGCTTGTACCGCGATTCATCTGCGAAGAATTCGTTTATCTCTATCCCGCGGGACTATGCTGATTTCCCGAAAAATTAGCCTAAGTTAATTTAGTATAAAGTATCTAGTAATATTTTTTTTATCTAAGCGTCGTCGTGTCGGGGGACGCGCTTAAGGTTAACATGAAACTAAATATGTTGTACTTTTTAAAGTATTAACTTTAGCGGTCCCCCGACATCGACAACGCTTAGATAAAAAAATATTACTAGATACTTTATACTAAATTAACTTAGGCTAATTTTGCGGGAAATCAGCATAGTCCCCGCGGGATAGAGATAACGAATTCTTCGCAAGATGAAGTCGCGGCAACAGCTAGGTAGCGCATAATTATTTTTAACTTTTAAATTGACTTTTTAAGCAGCGTTTTTTTTCGGGCGTTTTATTTTATTTTTGCTGGCGTTTTTTTAAGTCGGGGGTTTTTTAAATTTTAAATTTAAGTTTTTATTTCATGTTTTTTAAACATTGATATAACGGCGCGTTGCACAAAATAATGAGAATAATTGTAAAATTATGATTTAATTGATTGCTCGATTTATTAACTAAGCTAAACTGTAACATTTTTAGTAGTTACTTAAGAAGATAGTTTATTTTATAGTATTAGGTAAATTTGATTGGAGCGAGTGGCAACACTCGAACGGGGTGGTCAAGGAGTTTTGACAGCGGACAAGGTGACGATACGCAAATCCGTTAGCTCTAATTATTATCAATTTAAATAAAAGTAATCCGTGCATATTTCATACGAATTGGTGCTTAAATTAATAAAGTGTTGTGTGATCTACATTACAAGCTACTTATTTATCCTCCGCGTCGATCATGTCGACGGGTGAGCCGCCCGGCGATCCGATATATATATATATTTTTAAAGTGTACTAGTGTGTTAGATATCCTGGCTGCAGCATCAGCTCATCTTGTTGCCACCATTGCATTGTATGTAGAATCAAATACTGATCAAAAGGAATAAAACACGACATATCTGCTATTTTTTTAAGAGTATACTGGTGTGCTGAATATCCTGGCTGCAGCATCAGCTGTCGTGTGTTGCCACCACTGCATTGTATGTAAGAATCAATTACTGATTAAAACGAATCCAAAACACGACATATGTGCTATTATTTTTTATAGAGTGTACTAGTGTTCTGGATATCTTGGCTGCAGCATCAGGCCGAGAATTCCATAATCTTACATAGTTCCATAGCATACATGGGTGTTTCAATTTTAGGTCCCAAATATGTTTGAAAGTAAAGTAAATATCCATAATGCGTCTAAGATTCCTACCGCAGCGAACAAAAGAGCTGATGATCTTGAAACGGCTGAACCGATTTTGATAAATCATGTCTAAGATCCATCGCTAGAAAACCAGCTTTCAAATAAAAAAACCGCATTCAAATCGGTCCACCCGTTTAGAGCTATGGTCCACAGACAGACACACAGACACACACACACATAGCGGTCAAACTTATAACACCCCTCTTTTTCGTCGGGGGTTAAAAACATAGATCATACTCGTCAAACTGAACAACATTAGTTCAGCGACTTTTAAAAATAATTAGTTTTTTAATTTTTGCTACACTTAAAAATTTATTCGAAGAAGCAATGTAAAGCAAAATGGTTGATGTTTGTAAGTTATTGTACCTATACCTAGTTCTCGAATAATTCACAAATAAAGTCGCGGGCAACAACAACTTTGATTTGATTATATTTCAAGTTAGTTCAACAACTTATGATAAATAATGACTTTTAAATTTCTTATTGCGTATTCAAGTATCAAATTGAACTAACCTTCTAAAACCCAAAAATTATAAGAAAAAAGTTTTATAAAATTACAGCGACTAGATTTCTGGGACTATGAACTTGCCAGAAAGGAGTTACACTATTTACCGGGACGGATAATACCGACATGAAAATACCGTCCCGATATTTCGTGTACACGCCCATACAAACTGGTGTCAAACTGGCAAGAGTTTCTATGGACGGGTAACAAAATATCATGTCGGTATTGCACGGCCGGTAAATAGTGTCACCGTGCAGCAGGGCTACTCCGAAGTTCGTGTCGTGCGGTCCCTCTCGCTCTCGTATCAAACAGTGTAAGTGTCAGAGGGACCGCACGACACGAACTTCGAGTTTCGAGTTTCGGAGTAGCCCAGCAGGTGCGGCCTCAGCAGCCGCTTGTCGCACGTTTGCAGAGGTGGTTTGCAGCGACAAATACGGTCACGTGACTGACATATAGCGCAAACAGAAAATGTTGAGCTTTACAATACAATACAACAATACAATAACTCTTTATTGCACACCAATACAGTAAACAGTACAGAGAAAACAAGTATATACATAGAGATTTTCTAAGGTAAGCAATAGGCGGCCTTATCGCTTCAGAGCGATCTCTTCCAGGCAGGCTTTATTTATTTATTTTATTTATTTTGCAAAAAACATAAAATACATAGAGTCGCTACAGCCTTATTCTAATAAGTCTTACAATATTATGCACCCTGGTAGGGTATAGCCACCTTAGATGAATGATTGGTCTCGCGCGCTCGCTCGACTAGATACCGCGCTAATTAAAAACAAAACGTTCGTGAATGCGGCAACTCAATATTGTAGTGTGCGTAAGAACGGTGTAAGACAATTTGCAAGGATGTTAGTGTGCGTGACGAATTGTGTTGCCAGCTGCTCCACTGTTACCTGAATTATTGGGAAAATAAATTATTCTGTGGTCTATTAAGTCATTGGTTACAAAATGTATCTTGGGAAATACTTAGAAATTAAGAAGTAATTAAGAGTGAATGTATTAATATGTTTGTGTATAGGTTAGGCGTAGGTTTCTTCTTTAAAAAAATGGTAGGTATGATGTAGGTATATCAAAGACCAGGCCTCACTTTTAATTAAAAAATATATATATTTAAGGACATTCAATATTTACAAATTATTACTGAAAATTCATGGACTGAGTCACCAACTAAGAAGTTTTGCGTACTTAACACGTTGCACCTATAGTTAAACCTAATATAATGTACAGGTTAATTAAGACTAAAATAAAAATAATTGTTTACAAAATATACATACATAGGTACATGCATACATACATACTTACATACATACGCTTGAAAACATAACCCTCCTTCGGGCAGTCGGGTAAAAAGTTAACATTTCAGGAAAATGGGTAGAAATACGAAAAAAAAATTGTTTCGTTTCCGTAATACCTAAGTAAATCAGCTGATCGGGCTTTTGACTGGGAAGACGAAAAACATTTTTAATTTTAAGACACATTCACCCCTTAATTAAATAGTGTCGGGTAACAATTTATACACCTTCAGTGTATAATATCACAAAGATAAACATTAATAATAATATAAACTAGGTTATGTATATATAATAATTACGTTAGATACTTAAATAAAATAAGTTATTAAAATTTATCATCATTTAATGATGATAACAATAAAATTCAATTTATAAAATCTCAACCACGGGAATTTGATTCTTGTGTACGCGCAACACAGAATGGCGTTTAGGGTTCATGTTATTTTATTTTGTAATTTCGAAATTATACGATATTTACTGATGGTATGTGATCCAGTGTCCTTCTTATTTCTTGTAGTATTATTTTTAAACAGTTTCACTGCGAAAACTGGCATTTTACTTCGGTTTATGACCAAAATTTAACAAAAATTCGGGACATGCACATTACACACAGTTTGCAACGCGACTGACTCGCCTCGGGCTCAGGTACGCCGATTTCGGCGTACTATTTGTTGCCGCATTTGACAAGTACGCCGGCGGTATCTAGTCGAGCGAGCGCGCGAGACCAATCATTCATCTAACTAAAAAGTAAGATTATCCTACGTACTTGCATTAAAGCTAAATAACTACGGTTACATTATGCTATTAATTAAATTAGACTGTTGTAAACTATTATGGCACAATAATATCCTGTTTACAAAAATGCGTATAATAATATAATGCGTATAATAAGTACATGTACTTATTTATTTAAATCTACTGATATGACTTTATCGCTGGAAAAGAACAAAATACATATTGTCAATTTCCGAAACAAACTGTTATTTTTTTGTTTTCATTCATTCTGATTTATTTTATTTGTACCACTGCCATGACTGGCACTAAAGGAGGAGGGTAAAGAAAACGGGAAATCAGCGGTCAAAACCAATATTATACCCGCAAGCAGCCATCTTAACAAATGAAATTATGGGGTGACACTCTTTCCCGACCCGGATAACACCGACATGGAAATACCGGCTCTGTTTTTTGTGTACACGCCCATAGAAACTGACAGGAGCTTCTATGGGCGTGTACACGAAAAACAGGGTCGGTATTTCCATCCCGGTATTAGTTGGGCCGGGAAAGAGCGTTATGTAGAACTGTAGAGGTGCGGCCACATGCAGTCGCTCGTCGCTCGTTTACAGCGATAAATCTGGTCACGTGACCCATTTTTAATGTGATTTTGAATTTCCCGCAACTCAAAAAAAGTAGCGTCAAGTCGCCGCGTCGAGTAGCAGCGACAAGATGGCTTCTTGCCGGAATGGTCTTGGTCTTGGAAGATGGTTTTTTAATCTCATTTAGTAGCAGTCGTGACAGTGGTACAAATAAAAGAAATTGGAGTGAATGAAAAAAATAAATAACACTGTTTTTGCCGAAATTGAAGGGTTTTTTCCCAGCCTCAGATCAAATACTAAAAAAATATTAAATACTGTTTTTGCGAAAGCGAATATTTTTTTTATTGATGGCTACGAGGAGATTAGCCAATGACAAATCGAATAGATTATTCTTATTCTTAAATAAATATTTCTTTATTTGATCCTCCTTCCTCTTTGATTTGAACTGAGCATACGACGTGTAAACGTCAGTTTTTCAGCACAACAAGAGTAACAATCTGCTGGTTGCTGTGTCAACCATTCATTATTTGAATCTTGTAATATAATTACATTTCAGAGCCAGTAGGCGCTATACAGCTTCTAATATTAACGCTGCTGTTCGATGCGGCGACTTGACGCGACTTGACTTGACTACTTTTTTTGAGTGTTTGAGGGTCACGTGACCAGATTTGTCGCTACAATGATGGGTCATTATTCGAGCGTTTCAACCACCTCATTTCTCTGGTCACATTTTTTAGCTGTAGATTTTGATGTCGTTTTCAATTATTTGTTAGAGTTCCTGTATTTCTACCAGATAAGTAACTAAAAAACGTTTCAGAAGCCATTTTACAAAAAAGTAGGGAGCGGACCTATGCAGAGAAATGAGACAGTAGAACCGCTCGAATAATTATCAGGCTGCATGAAGTTGCACCTTTAGCTATTTTTCGTTTTACATTTTTTGAGCATTTTCATGGTTTGCGATTGAATAACGTCTCATAAATGTCAAAGTAAAGCCAGGTCTACACATAAGAAACTTGCCCTTTGCTGTTTGATTTTTTAATTCATTATTCAGTAAAATATGATAGTAAAAATTAATCGAAATATATTTTTTCACTTATTACTGTAGTCTTTTTAAGTTTTATTTTTATTGTATTTTGTTTCTAAGGCGTAAGGCATAAGGTTTGTTTGGCGCCAACGTAATTTTTTAATGTCAGCAAATGTAGGTCCAGCATTAACTTTTTTTTATATAAAAATTGTGTATGTATCCTCAGGTATATATCATAGTCTCCCTTTATAATTATATATACAGTAGTCTTTGGTATGTACTATGTATGTACTTGGTGTGTATGTGTGTATGTAATGTATGGATGTGTTTGTCACAGAGTACTTTATACATATACGTGTTTGTTGTGTTGGTTGTGGTTGTGTTGTGCGTATGAAGTTTGAAGTTGAACGCAGGATTTTCTTCCGTATTTTTAGCTGGAAAAGCTATTTTACGAAATAATACGTAGTTGTTTCAAAGTACTATAAGAAAATGTGTTGTTTATAGCATAAAAATGGGTGATGAAAGTAAAGAAGAGCGACAAGACAACGAATATGCGGCACTTGAGGTTAGTTTATTTATTTTGGTAACATATTTGAAATGAAATTAATACAAAATCAATCAATTTATTCTATACTAATAATATTAATTGAACTTTGACTAAACGATATGGATGATGCCCGTTCAATGTCCTATTGATGTTGCAAAAAATTCGAATTTTGTTATTTTTAACATTTTTACCCTAAAAAAGGGATGTGACTTTCCATTCCAATATGGTATTTAATTATACGATATTTAATACTTATGATCTTATAGAGACTGTATCTTGAACACAAACTGTGAAAACAGTTTTGCAAATACCTACAGAAGTAAAAACATTTTACAGATTTATTTATTATTAGGAATGGCTTTACTTTAATCATTTAAAGTTATCTGAAATGTTACATCATGTATATAATGTATCTGTAAATAATTAGTTTATGGAGCATATGCTTTTGCCACAAATTAATTATATTTGATAGGACAAGTAAGGTTGGATAGGTACTATTATGGGGTAGGACAACTACCTACCCAAAATAATCTGATACACTGTAACAACCTTATATGATTAGGTACACTTTTAAGTGATAATACTATCACTAATTTTATCACTATTTTATTTTCATTTGTTAATAAATTAAAATTCTATGACTCTATTATGCATAGCTTAGTTTGATCTCACCATTTTACAGAAATAAATTAATTAATCTATTTTGTTTTGTTTTTCCTTTATTCAGTTGTTTGCTTTTTCAGGCTATATTTGGTGAAGCTGTAACCGACAACCGTGAACACATTGCTTGGAAAGTATGGAGACCTCTAGACTTGATGTTAGCTCTGCATCCCTTGCACAATTCCGGTGTTCAAGGCATTCACTGCTCCGTTACTTTGCATATTAAATGCTGCCACAATTATCCAGATAAGTAAGTCATTTAGTTAACCGCAAGTTTTCCACAAAAATATATGTTGAAAAAATGACTAGCATAAGGTTGGGGTACTTTGGCTCTGAAGGGTAACTTTGGCCATATATCCGTATATAGAGGGGGGGCCAGGTGGTCCGTGCGCACCCAATTATGGTCTAGTGCCCACCCCAGGATGTTGGGCTACTGATTCGAAATTCTATAATACTGATATCTTCACAAAAATCCAGGCTACGCCCCTCCTGAACAAAAACCCTAGATATGCCACTGACTTTGGCCTTTGGGATTAATTCTGTCTGGTTTTTGCCATGTGGTTGGTGTTAATTGATCAATCACATTTTTATTTACATTTTATTTTAGGTTTTTACGTGGTTTTCATATGGGCCAAAATAACCTGACCTTATAATACCTATTTACAAAACCCATTTTTGGCCAAAAATTTGAATGTGATCCGAGACATGTGGTACTGAATTAAAAAAAAAGAGTTGAAGAAATGGATATTAATAATTGACCCATAAGTTGTAATTATTTTGGACACTACCTGCCAAACATTCTGTATGTCGCAATAATTAAAATTAAAATATTTATAAAGGATATAATGGCATAAAATTAGTTAAAAGGTTGTATTTACTTAATTAAATGTGTTCTTTTGTGCGTGACTTTCAGGCCACCCGATATCAAAATTTCCAAGATGCTTGGTCTATCAACGGAAAATGCTACAAAACTCCTAGATGAATTGTCAGCTTTGGCACAGAAGTTATGCGGGGAAGTGATGATTTACGAACTTGCTCAGCATGTACAGGTAATTCTGAAGGGCTACTACGAAATTCGAAAATCGAAGTTCGTATTGTGCCATCCCTCTAACCCTCGTATTAAATAATATTAGCGTCAGCAGGATGGTATGTTACGAACTTCGATTTTCGAATTTCGGAGTAGCCTCTCTGTTGATTTAAATACAAAAGCTTGTTAGTCTGCATGCTGGAAGACAGATAATCTAGTGGTTAGAGGACCTGAATGTGAATCTTAGGGTATCGGATTCAATCTCCATTTGGGGCAGATATTATAACTTTGGGGTACTATCTTCTTTGTTTAGATACTTTAGATTAAGTAATTTATAACACTCAACTATTGTTTTTAAGAGTTCTATGAATACTCTCCTCTATTTTGGCATTTTTTTTTCCTTTAGAAGTAAGTATATTATAAATAAAAAATAAATAAGCAAAATAAAAATTCTTTATTTCAGAATGTAAAGATCCATAATATGTTAGTAGCCATTGACTTATATCTAAATTAGTAACTTAATTAGTAATTAGTAACTTACCTACTGACTAAAGCATTGCAACTAACTAGCTGGTTGGTCTTTCCATTTCAAAGCCACAATGCCACAGATAAACAAATTTTAAATTATAACACCTCCTCCTCTGTGCATCCTCTATTGCTATTGCTATTAATATTTTCTTTCTTTCTTTCTTTCTTTCTTTCTTTATTGCATGTACAACGGAGAGTGCTCAGAAGAGTTATTCGGGTTGATCCCTGCCGCATCCTTTCGCCACCGACCTACGCGACAACACTTCCATCCTCACCATTTAGATGGTTGGCGGTCCTCTACTGTGCGTATTTCCAGAAATTTCCTGCCTCGCACAGCAAAACTCTGGAATGAACTATCGCCTGCGGTATTCCCGGACCGATAGGACCTTCAAGTTTTCAAGAAAAGAGCGTACTCCTACCTTAAAGGCCGGCAACGCACTTGTGACTCTTCTGGTGTTGCAGGTGTCCATGGGCGACGGTAATCGCTTACCATCAGGCGATCCGCCTGCTCGTTTTCCCCCTATACCAAAAAAAAAACCTCTTTTTACAAGCTTTTATTTAGTTTCACCTGACCCATTGTCTGTAGTCATCTTGCAAGTTATATTCTACCAACTTCTAGTAGTCGGATAAAAAGTTCCAGGTAACAGTTACTCTCCAAAAGTAATTATCAAGTGTTGCTTTTATATTTCAGCAATTCCTACATGACCACAACAAGCCTACTCTTTCTTTCTATGAGGAAATGCTGAAACAAAAGACTGAGATGGAACAACTAAAACTGCATGATCTTCAAGTAAAAGAGGATGAAGAGGTATTTATCAAACCATTGTCATTCATTTGAAGTCCTAAAAGGATGCCTTATGAATAAGTGCGTTCTTTAAACGCGCCGTCGACTTGCGTTTTTATTTCCATAGAGCATACAACTCGCGTGCGTATCGCGTTGTATCGGTACAAACGCGCGTCGATAGCGCGCTTGAAGAAACGCGGTGTGCAAAGGCCTTAAACAGCGTTGCGGCTTGCCGTAACATTATGCTGAGTGGGGTCCACTTTATACTATTCGATGTTATTTTTTTTTTCCTCCATCTAATGTATTTTTATTTGTGTCGAATATGTGTAAATAAATGTTTCTCTGTCTCTCTCTTAATTAACTACGGTCAGTACTTTTGCGGAACCCCCACAGAAACAGAAGCCCCGGGGTTCGCCTTCAGTATGCTGCTTTATTTAATTCTCATTCTGTTTGTGTGGCCACCAGCGGCCAGTATATTTTTGTTAATAATAAGTTTGTTCCATTTAGGAATCACAAAGTACAAGATTAACTGTTTTTTTTAGAGGAAAAAGATTAAAGAGGAGATCCAACAACGTGAAGAGATACTTAAAGGTGCGGGCAGACAGCGGGTGCACCGGTCTAGTGCGAGTCAGGAGATCAGCGCCGATTTGCAAGATGCGCCAGAGCTAGTGTAGTGAGTCTTTACCTTTACTACGAAGCGAGAGACTTCAGCGGGGAGGCGAATCGAGTTGTACTTATAACTTCATACAAAACCCGTCTCACTTCCCTAACGCTGCCTAGGCCTTTGGAGTCTTCCTACATTACTTGACAGTTGCGTGTGTTTGTAAGTCCCTCACTCTAAAACGTCTGGATGAATTGATAAAATTAGGATCTGTAGGTATAGCTGGACAATTTTACTACTTATACACCTTATAAATAGGCTCAAAGTTGCTCAGCGATGCTTGGGTTGTCTCTACCAACGGGGTCGAATTAGAAAAGAGGGATACGTAGAAGAACGAGGGTCATCCACATAACCAAGCGATTTTATTAAATTAGTTCGTTGAAGTGGCAATGGGCAGACCGAATAGCACTGAGAATAGATGGCCGTTGGGGCCGAAAAGTTTTCGAATGGAGACCGCGGATCGGCAAGCGCAACGAGGTGGACGGATGATCTGGTTAAAGCCGCGGGTTCGCAGGCTGCAGGCCGCTTCCAACTGGAGGACTATGGGTGGGGCCTATGTTTATTTATTTGTTGAGGTGTTCTACAGCGTTACGTTATGTTTATCCTAGTTTACAGAGTGAATTATAAGGCGAATAACAAAACTCCCTTAATAATACAACTATACAGGGTGGAAAGTTGAGATACGCACACAACAGGGCGACCAGACTAGCGTCCCGCCAACTTGATTTCTTGTTTTGGTTCAGGAGCCAAAATGGCAAAACGGAACCGTATAGTTTGGCCATGTCTGTCGTCTGTCTGTTATGTCTGTCCGTCGTCCGTCCGTGGGTTTGCTCAGGGACTATCAATGCTAGAAGCTGTAATTGCACGATATATTATTAGCATGCCGACTAAATGGTACATAAATTAACTAAAACAAATTTTTATTTTAGGGTGCCCTATAGACGCAAAGGGGGGGTAATTTTTTTTTCTCATCCAACCCATAGTTGGGGTATGTTGGATAAGCTTTAAAAATCATTAGGGGTTTGCTAAACGATTTTTCGATTAATTGATTTTTTTTGCGAAATA
>NC_133482.1:2913606-2957777 GCF_025370935.1 Choristoneura fumiferana | reverse complement strand
TTGCATAGTTTCCGCGGGATAGCGATAAACGAAGTCTACGCGGGTGGAGTCGCGGGCAACAGCTAATCATAAAAAACCGGCCAAATGCGAGTCGGACTCGCGCACGAAGGGTTCCGTATCATTATCTACCTACACAACATTTGACTTGAGCAAAAAAACGGCAAATTCGCAAATTCGCAAAAATCCGCGACTCAAAAGTAGTGAATAAAAAAAACATTTTTCACATCTTATGTTCGTAAAGTTCATCTTATGTTATGCTGGATCTAGGCGACATAAAATGATTTTTTATGCTCTAGTGCATAAAGGTAAATCTTCGTCTACTTCAGACCAAGGCAATCAGGTGTTAACAGCCACAACAAAAAAGTTTCTATATATTTTTTTGTAATTTTTAATTTGTATAAAACTAAAAATCAATCAAATTAATTAAAATAAATTAATAAAACTAAATATTCATAATTATATTAGCAATGCATGAAAAATAAAAGGTGTGCCTAGTAAGTGAATAATGTTTCCATTGTTGTTATTTCATCTCCTCGCAATCGAAGTGAAAAGCAGTGTGTTAAACTCGAGCATTAAGCCCATTTTTCCCTCGACGTGTCTGTCCACCCTCGCCGCACCGCGCCTCGGGTAAAATGGCTCGTTTTATGCTCTCGTTTTACAATCTACTATTTTTAACTAAGTATATTTTTAATTTCTGAAACCAGGATGATGATGCAGTCAAAAAGATACGGCACACGAGCCTCCAAACAAACGGGCATTCGCGGCTGAACGCCGAGTTTGAGGTGCTCAAGTGGCTTGGAAAAGGCGCTTTTGGAGATGTATTGAAGGTACGAAAAAAAAAGTACTATTAGTATGACCTACATCCGCAGAACAAACTCAAAGCCTACGAACTAATAATAAGTCAGGAAGCGTATAACTCAGAACTAATTCCACATATAAAGTGGCCATACCTAAAACCAAAACGACTTATGATTCAAATACGAATCAATTTCAAGGTATAGACGTGCTTGTTGATTAGTTAAAATTCAGAATCAAAGTAGGGATTGTTTGGCTCGCGTGATGTAATGTTGTTGTTGTTTCTTTAAAAAAATATGGCTCTGTCCATCGGAGGACAATTTCAATGACGTGTCATATATTGATAATGACAGTCTGTTTTTTAACGACTTAAAGGAAAAGGATGATGTTATCAATTCAGTTGTATTTTTTTGGCTGTTACCTCAGAACTCCGTCATTTATGAACCAAATTGAAAAAAAATATATTTTAGTTTGTGTACCTCTTATTAAGTCCCATAGGCACAAAATCAGGATCTGATGATTGGATCCTAACTCTTCAAATATTGTAGGGACACCTATGGTAATTTGGATATATTTAGTAGTAACTCGTGCATTTGCTCTTGAAAGTCATCATTTGATGAAGTGGAACTAATGATAAAGACAAGTGAAGACCACAGTTGACCACCGGAGTTAGGTACTATTCAATAACAAGCTTTTCACGGGTTTAATTTCAATTATTTTAACACAGTTGTTAAGCAATTTATGCTCCTCGTAATGCATATGGTGAAATGGAACGGGTGGTGAAGCACCAGGACTCTTGAATAATGAACGTCTAGTGCATCGGAAAAGGCAATCCTTCGTAAAAGGTGATGAGCAGTTGACATTAAACTATTGTATCTTATATTATTCACACTGAAAATCGTGAAAAATATAAAGACTGTTTGTTTGTACCTTTTGTTTGAGCGATACAGGAAAGAAGAAAGTATGAAGAGGGGTGAGGAAACTGTCATTTACATTATGTGAGCAATAGACCACAGACTTGATTTTGCATAATACTGACCATCTCCAACTAATAATGTATTTGAACATTTTTGAATATAAATCTAATTTTACGACTACGTACTAGTGGAAAGTGATCCCTGGACATTTTAATTTTTTATTGTTCCTGCACCACTTTATAACACACGTTGGCATGATAATACGGTATTTGACAACTCCTGAATTTGCCATATCTTAATATTATTATGAAAATATAGATATAAAGACAGTGTTAAGCGTAGAGAAAACTTAAATCGGTTGAAAATTGGATTTATAGTAAATTTTTGAAAAATCTATATACCTGTATCTTTTTCAAACGCTTTTCTCTATGCAGCAAGTATGGCGGTACTGGCGTGTGACGTCACATGCCAGTATGTCTTTCTCTGTCTAATCTTGATTTCAAATCCTCATAACTTTGTTATTTGTAAAGGTAGCTTAAAAATTGTTTCTTTATTCGATAACAAGCATTGTTTAGTTTTAATTAATAAAATATATACAAAATAGTCAAATACCGTATTTAGAGCTGTTCACAATCGAAAATGCGAAAACTTGACGTATGAGCTCACTAAACTCGCAAAATAAATGTCAGTCAAAATTAAATGACGCGCATGCGCACTTTAGCACAGGACACAGTTAGGACACAGTTTCCATTTTTATGACGCAGTTACAATTCCTGACTTATTATTTATTCGTAGCTTAAAGCCCAGTTTAGAACAGCAAGACAAAACGTGCAAGTCGCATTACATTACGGCGCTCGATTGACCACTACAAACACGTTGGCTTTACGGCCTCGCAATGTAATGCAACTTGCACAATTTTTCTTGCAGGTCTTAAAACCTGCACCTAATAATTTTTATTTCTCACAATTTCATTGCTGCTCATTTTTGCATGGTTATTTTCTTTAAGGTAAAAAACAAACTAGACGGTGGTTTCTACGCAATCAAACGCATCCAACTAAATCCAGAAAATGTGAACTTAAACAAGAAAATAACCAGAGAAGTGAAATTATTATCACGGCTGAACCATGAAAACGTCGTACGGTATTACAACGCGTGGATAGAGTCCACTATAGAGGTCTACGAATGTCCAAGTGAAGAGAGGACACCAACGAGGAAGAGACCCGGGAACAGCCTTGAGGGTATTGTGGCTAAGTTGGGGCAAGAGGTCAAGGTAGAATGGTCGATGTCTGAGGGCGTGGTGCAGAAGAGTAATTCGGATAGCGAGGACGACGGGGATCCTTGGTTTGATGGGTAAGTGCGGACGGAACGTGTATTGGCGGGGCCCCTAGGCTAATACTTGGAAGCATGTTTAATTTAGTAATTTTGACAGAAACTGTCTTCAATGATGATGATCATGTCCTCCCAGACGTATCCGTCGATAGCGGCACTCTGTCAAGATGAGTTCAGCCGCATTCAAGAAGTTGCGTTTACATTTATTTGATGCAGTGTGTTCTGCCGACGGCTTGTATTGTGTGTGTCGCATCACAAGCTAGAGAGAGAGAGAGAGAGAGAGAGGAGAGAGAGAGAGAGAGAGAGAGAGAGAGAGAGAGATTTTCCCACAGTATTTTGCTTCAGCCATTTGCTGGAAAGCCGGTAGAACATGCATTATCCTACTGGGTTAGAGCTCAAAAGTTCCTATGTAGACCCTTCCCTGGGTTAAATTAGACCCAAGACTTCATGCGTGATGAGGCAGTTGTTTAAGTGATAATTTCCATATCTTTCCCATTCCTTTCAGCCCCGAAGACGAATCTAGCGACGACATAGAATTCGAAGACCTCTCCAATAAATCCGAGACAATACCGTCCGAGGACATACTGGACTCGCCCAGGCCGCCCTCCGAAAGGCTCAACCAAGTGCTTTATATCCAAATGGAGTTTTGCGAGAAAAACACACTCCGGCATGCCATAGACAACTGCCTGTACAAGGAGCATTATAGAGCGTGGAGGCTCTTTAGGGAGATTGTTGAAGGTAGGTTTTTGGAGTTATAATTAAAACTGTGTCGCGTTTGGGCTCAGTTTATAACTAAATGAGCTAACCTCAAACAAAATGGCCAAATGGACATCTACATAACACCACACGTGGATGACACAACAACTTTAATTGATACTGGAACGTCCCGGGTAGGTTTAACGATGTAGTACAAAAGTCGCGATTGCTTGCAAAACATTTCCTTAGTGCCCGAAGACCGAGGTCAGCTTAATAGGAGCAAACTTTGGCGTGCTATGTTAAAACTACCCCTTGCTGAGCGGTGAGCAACCTTTGGCGTGCTAAGTTAAAATTACCCCTTGCTGAGCGGTGAGCAACCTTTGGCGTGCTAAGTTAAAATTATCCCTTGCTGAGCGGTCTGCCTGGCAGTTCGTTCGCCCTCTCTGGAAAGCTGTAAAAGCCAGGCTTATAGCAACAGTCAGTGCGAAAAAACCGGCCAAGAGCGTGTCGGACACGTCCGAAATAGGGTTCCGTAGCCATTACAAAAAAATGAAGTAATATTTTTCTAAGGATTTCGTATTTTGTACGGAATATTCCAAGTTTAGGTATATTTTATACTTAGGCTGCTATTTACTCTTAAACTATTAATAGATTTTAGAGGGTGACGACGACGACGCTCGATTTTAATGAAAATTTGCAATTTAAAGTTGAATAATTTGCAAACTAATCACTGAATCGAAAAATCGTTTTAGCAACCCCCTAATGGTTTTAAGAGACCTATCCAACGATACTCCACACTACAAGATTGGATGAGAAAAAAAAAACCCCCACATTACGTCTATAGGAGGTACTCAAAAAAATTTTTTTTTTAATTTTTGAATGTACTATTTTGTCGGCATAGTTTGCATATATATTCGTACAAAATTACAGCTTTCTAGCACTGATAGTCCCTGAGCAAAGCCGCGGACGGACAGACAGACATGGCGAAACTATAAGGGTTCCGTTTCTGCCATTTTGCCTACGGAACCCTAAAAATTGACCTTTTGTCAATGGCATCATCTAGCGATATTTTGTTTGCCAGAAAACAGATTAAACTTTTATTTTCATGTTTCAGGTTTAGCTCACGTTCATCAGAGGGGCATGATTCACAGAGACCTGAAGCCGGTCAATATTTTCTTGGACTCCAATGATCATGTAAAGATTGGTGACTTCGGGCTTGCCACCAAGGCGTTCAGTGGTTTACCTCTTGATGGTAACTTTTGTCTAAACTGTTGTGAAATATAAACAAATACTTTGCTTACCCGAGACCTTACCGTAGCTACGTCATGCAACAAATGTGTGGTTATGCAGCTCCTCCACCCTGTAAGAACACACATCACATAAACCACCACAGTGATAGTTCGCCACCACCACTATGCTGACGCGTTTCGGATTCAATCAGAGTTCATCATCACAGCGGCACAACTGTTCACCATGGTCTTAGCTATCGCGGGTGAGCAAAGTAATTGTTTGTATTATAGCACTAAAATGTTTGAAATTATGTTCGATAATTTAATCATAAAATTATTTCTAGAAAAAAACAAACAAGAAGAAGTCAGTGGCTCTCTAACTGGACAGGTATGTTGAATTGTGTTTTGTTTTATAACTATTTACTGTATATAAAATACATGAAATTAACCGATAACAAGAGAATGAAATTTACAAAGGCGAACTTATCAGAATTTATATAAAAAAAAAGCCAAAATTATTTTGGACCTTGGAGTAAAAAAAAAAATTGCAACATCTGTTTCAATGATACTTGATTAACATAAGTTTCTCGTAATTTCCTAATTTAATTTTTTATTGAAAATAAATAAATAAATCTCTGATTGCGTTAATCAGGCTAGAAAACAAATAATTACGACTACTTAAGTATCATAGGTACGTTGTTTGCAGATCGGAACAGCACTTTATGTCGCACCAGAGCTCCTACAATCTACAACCAAAGTGATATACAACCAGAAAGTCGATATTTACTCCCTTGGTATAATATTGTTTGAAATGTTCCACCCCCCACTCAGTACGGGGATGGAAAGGATGGTGGTGCTGACGAGCCTGAGAACCAAGGACATAGTGATGCCTGAAGAATTTGACACTGAAGATAATGCTAAACAGATCCATGTTATCAGGTATATCGTTGGTTTTGATTAAGATTGGTTATTTGGAATCTTTTTGTATTTTTTATTTCAATGCCAAATTTTTCGTTACTTTTACGGTCATCCCGTAAAACCCGTATCGAAAATACAAACTGAAATATATAGATGCATAGAAAAACCAGAAAAATAAGACCAGCGCTGGGAATCGAACCCAGGTCCTCGGTATTCCGTGCCACGTGCTACACTACACCACCACTGGACAGTGATACAGACGCAAATTTCTCCTATGCACCAAATATCTCAGCTTGTTTGTTTTTTCTTATTTAGTCACTTAAGTGCGTTTCGTAAGTGCTATAATGCCATTCCTTAATAAACCACGCATACATACATAAGTACTTATAATTCTACAAATGTAAAAAAAAGTTTGGCATTGCTTATAAACTAAATTAGCTCTATTGTGGTAAAGCAAATTCTTCTTAATTATTTTGAAAGGCCCATAGTGATCCGAGACGTTATATTTCGTTAAAGGCCTTATAAAAAGGCTCAAAGTAGCTCAGCGGGTTATGGAGAGAGTTTTCTCTACGGGATCGAATCAGAAATGAGGAGATACGTAGAACAGGGTCGAGGCCGATATATATAGCCAAGCAAATTAGCTCGTAGAAGTGGTAATGGGCAGGTCATATTATATAGCAGAGAGAACAGATGGCCGTTTGGGGCTGAAACTTATTGAGACCACGGATCGGCAAGCGCATCATAGGACGTCCACCAACGAGGTGGACAGATGACCAGGTTAAAGCCGCGGGTGCATGTTGGATGCAGGCCGCGTCCAACCGAAGCAACTGGAGGTCTATGAGGGAGACCTATGTCCAGCAGTGGACGTCCTACGTCTGGTATGATGATAATGACAGTGAGAGATCACGTTTAATCATTGTCAGTAACTTTAATTCTACATGTTAAAATAATAGAGCCTTTATTCAAGATGGCTGCTAAACCACGACGCGAGCGTTCGTCCAACATGCGCCGAGCTCCTCTCAAGCTCTCACGTGCCGCGACCAGTGGCCGAGGGCGCTTTGTCCGGCCTGCTGTCTCACACTCTAGCCTCGCGAGGCTCACGAGGCTACCGGAGGCTTGTGGCTGCGTGTCTTCAGCAGACGCCTTCCACTGCCGAGGATATAACTTATCACAACGGCATGCGGCGCGCGGCGCTGCAGTGGCTGACTACGAGGGTCGCTGAGGTTAGTGGTTGGTCGTCAGTGCATCAAACTGAGTTATAAATCACTTTTATTGGACCTCTCACTCGAATTAGCATCAGGGGCTCACATCATCAGGGGCATCGATCAACTAACTGTTTTTTTAGGCAAATAATAAAATTTTGAACATGAAACTACCGTGAGACTCACTCATATTAAATATAATGACCGGATAACTCACGGGGTTCACTCTGGGTTGGCTCACATTTTGTGATTGCCTAGTGAAGAGCTTACTATAGAAATGATCCTATGGAGTAAGGTCTTGCAGCAGCCGCTGAGTCGCGTTGCTCCAAAGACGAAGGGCTACGGATTAGCCCGAAACATGTCGAGCTAAACTCGATTTAAGACGTGAGTTATCCGGGTCATTATAAATAAAATGCCTCAAACGGGACTTATCACGCTATTATTACACAAGTAATATTTACCTCGACGTTTCGGCAACGTTACAGTTGCCGTGGTCACGAGTAGACTGAAGTGTGGGGTGCAAGTCTGCCTAGCAGCGCGAGTTCTTCGAACTATCCGCACTTGATCACTATAAGTGCCGGCATCCTGACCACGGCAACTGTAACGTTGCCGAAACGTCAAGTAAATATTACTTGTGTAATAATAGCGTGATAAGTCCCGTTTGTGGTATTTTGACTATGAGTGAGTATCACGAAAGTTTAAAACGTATAATAATAAAATGGATTCGCCATTTTTACATTCTACGTGACTTGTCATATCCAAATAGAGATTTGTTTGAATATCTATGTGTTTTGGCCATTTAAAAAAAAGTCAGTTGGGGTGTCTAAGGCCTTCAGCTTAAAAAAAAAATAACACCTCGAATAGAAGCACAGTTTCACTGACAACTCTTACTACATTCGTGGTTGGATAGGGAAATCCAGTAATAGACAGGGAAATTCAAACGTTTCCTTTGCACTTCCAATAACATGGACACTCTACTACATAACCACTCTGTATCTCCAGGTATTCCAAGCCATGGCGCCGTAGAGTTCTCCCCTCCCCTCCTGACGCCGCTGGTGAAGGCCTGGGACCCCCACCCCAACGCAGTCAAGGTGATGACAGCTTCTGGCACCGTGTGCCATCTGCCTCATGACTTGAGGCTGCCCTTTGCGAGGTCAGTTGACACATTTGTACATAAATTCTTTCTGAACATGAAACCACCGTGAGACTCACCCATATTAAATGATAATGTACCGGATAACTCACGTCTTAAATATCATGTTTTAAGACGTTACATATCCGGTACAATATCATTTTTTTTTTTATGTAGCCTGTATTATGTCCCACTGCTGGGCAAAGGCCTCCCCTTTTCTCCGCCACTCTTCCCTGTCCTGGGCATGCACCTGCCAATCGAGCTGAAAAGCGCTCAGGTCGTCCCGCCATCTCCTCTGGGTCTGCCTCTGCTCCTATGCCCATCCCTCGGATCCCATTCGGTTACGATCCGACAATATCATTTATCATAAATTATTTCTGTAAAGTTTTTCTTTCAATGCGCGGTGATACCACAGTAATCTTATACTTTATTTTTTTTAGTATTAGAATGAATGTAAGCGATCTTCGCGTGTCTATTTATTGAGTAACCCTTGAAAAATTTGCCACAGCAAATATGTAACAATTTGCTAAGACATTTGATCATTTACACTCTTTTGGTATCATGAATTATAATGGTTACTGTTTTTTTTAAATCGTTTTTCAATAAAAATACTACAAGATTGTTTACCTTTTTTATAATGCTATAAAAACGAGACAGGTGTTGATTGCGATTGCCTACTTTCAGGCCTAGGAAATTATAATGTACTACAATGAAAGAAATGTTTTGTTTGATGGCGGCTTTTGAATGACGCGATCAAAATGGCGCCAGAAGACTAATTCGCTCTTCCCCGATCAGAAATTAGGGCCACCGCTTTGCCCCGGCTTGACTTTTGATTATTTGGATCTTTTGCAGGCACGTAGCGTACTCCGGCACGAAATACATGCGCCGCTACGTCATAGACCGCGTGTTTAGAGAGAAGCACGTGCCCGGGTTCCATCCGAGAGAGATCATCGAGTGCGCTTTTGACATATTTAATCCCAAGTCAGGTAAACGAAGCTATTTGATACCACCAATAGTAGTTTTATTGGAAATCGCTTTAGTATTTTAAGAAACCAAAATAATGTAAATGTCTTGCTATATCGTCCTTATCATCATCATTATCAGCCCCAGGATGTCCATTGTTGGGCACTGTTCTCCTCCATATAAAATATAATTAATTGTTACATAGGGTAAATCGACAATTATTGGTCAACTTGAACCCTATCTATAGGTGACCAGAATTAATTTTAGTATAAGGTAGCGAGTTATTGACACCTTATACTAAAAATTAACTCTGTTTATAGGTAACTAGAATTAATTTTTGAAGTTATTGAACGAGGGCCAATAATTAACGATTTACTCTATTTGCTGTGACTTATTTTGTAATAAAAATACACGTTGAAATCGTTTACCTTCTTTCTAACGCTAAAATAAACGATGTATAAGTGCGAAGTACTTTATATCTAATCTAATTCTTATGTTCAGATACCCTATGGTCGGACGCAGAACTTCTGGTGATTGCTAGTCGAGCGGCATCAGAAAGTGGCCTCAAAGTGGCCATACAGTTAAACCACACTGAGCTGTTAAAAACACTGTTGCTCAGCTGCGGGGTGCCGCTGGACAAACATATAGACATATATCCTGTGCTAGTGGACGTCAGTTTTGGTAAGTCTGTGGTTTCATCTTTCACATAGGTCTAATTCTTCTGCCAAAAATGTTACTGGCAGTGACCATGGCCATGAGAATTGTGCACATTTCGCACTGGCTTTTGCCCGCGGCTTCGCTCGCGTTAAATTTGGGGTAGTAAAATACGAGTACATGTTCCTTTATCTCTAGCTTCAAATATAACGGATAATACACATCTTCAACCTAAGGTTTGAATTTCAAAAAATTCTTTCATATTCCTTATTTAAGACTTAAATACAACACCTGTTTTTGCAGGTTGTAGGACTTGTGCAAAGTCGCCCGGATTGCTACCACCATCTTGCTCGCTAATCCTGCGTGAAGCAGCAGTGCTTGCACTGTTGTGTCTCGGAGTGAGAGTAAGACAGCCGGTGAAATAACTGGCACTTGAGGTATCCCATCTTAGGCCTCTAGGTTGGCAACGCATCTGCAATACCCCTGGTATTGCAGATGTTTATGGGCGGTGTTGATCTCTTACCATCAGGAGACCCACTTGCTCGTTTGCCATCCAGTCAAATAAAAAAAAATGAAAAAAACCTGTGAAAAAAACAGCTTTCTAGATCCAAAGTCCAAAAGTTAAGTTAAGACTCCGTTTCCACCAGAGATGTGCGTGAATGTGTTTTTCATGAACCACTTCATTTATGGTTCATGAAAACACACATTACTCGCAACACATCTTCGCATATTCTTGGTATCGTGGTAGCTGTGCGTTGATGAGTCAGCTCTTCTCTTTTTAGGGTTCCGGAGCCAAAATGGCAAAAACGGAACCCTTATAGTTTCGCCATGTCTGTCTGTCCGTCCGCGGCTTTGCTCAGGGACTATCAATGCTAGAAAGCTGGAATTTTGCACGAATATGTATGTAAACTATGCCGACAAAATAGTACAATAAAATATTTAAAAAATAGCCTCCCATAGACTTAAAGTGGGGGTGTTTTTTTTTCTCATCCAACCCTATAGTGTGGGGTATCGTTGGATAGGTCGTTTAAATCCACTAGGGTTTTGCTAAGACGATTTTTCGATTCATTGATTTTTAGCGAAATATTCAACTTTACAAGTGGAAATTTTCATTAAAGTCGAGTGTCCCCGTCCCCCCTCTAAAATCTAAACCGGTGCGTGGAAAAAATTCAGTATGGTAGTAAGTATACCAAACTTTCAAGGAAAACTGTAACGGCTAAGTTTGCTTGAGAATTATTAGTAGTTTTCCTCTTAAATAGCAGCTATAAAATATAGCTAAACTTGGAAGATTCCGTATAAAATACGAAATCCATAGAAAAATATTACTTATTTTTTTCGTAATGGCTACGGAACCCTATCTTGGGCGTGTCCGACATCATGCATCTTTCTTTCAGGCCGCATAACAAACCTCCAGCTCCAAACGCACCTAACATCACTCTGTATAACGAAGAGAGATATATCCAATCTACTCCGCTTGATGGAGACAGATATAGCCGTGTACGAGGTCAAGGAACTCGTGGGCCGGATGGTGAAGCAAGCCAAGTGGGCGAAGGCAGTCGCGTCGGCGGTTAGCGAGGTTGAAGCGGTGTATAGGAATGCTAAGGCTTTGGGGTGTGAAGTGAGTATACGTCAATTTATTTACAGATCTTTTGAATAATGTTTTTCTATTGTATTGTGTCGGATAAGTTCCTAATTATCTTGCTTTCTCATTTAGCTTCAGTAAACTTCAGTAAGCTAGTTGAGATAGCATGATGAATACGAACTTTTCCGACAAAAAACGAAGGCAAAACATTATTTACTATAATATTTTTCACCCATGATGAGTTCTGTGACGCTTCGAGTTTGACAGTTTTAGAGATGTACCATTTATCGAGTGAACTATCCATTTTTCTAAGAGTTATTAGTGTAGAGTGTAGAGTAATGTTGTGTCACGTCACTACTCTATTCCATTTCACACATTGTGTCATAAAAAAAAAGTTCTATCGTATTCGATGGAGTCTATTTAATGGACACTGATATTGCTTTATATTTTTAAAAAGCACAGTTTTAATTTTTTTTGATTATTTTGCTTCAAAATATAAATTATTTTTAAAAAATATTTTGCGAACATAGTACGCGTAATTCGGAAAATTTTCAAATGTCACAGAACTCATCATAGGTGAAAAATACAATACATCTTTACACCAGATTCGCGCTGTCATCGTTCATCCACCATTATGTCTCATATTTCGTTTTATAGTATTTTTTTACCGTACAACGGCAAAACCTACTAGACACTGGCAAAATTGTCCTCCAATGGACAGAGCCATATTTTTCAAAAAAAAACAACCATCTTTACACCAATGACGGATATATCTGTCAGCGCATATATAAAATCATCAGGGCTCAGAAAGGGTAAACTATTGTTATTAATGTCATTACTGTGATGTGTTTATTTTTTTTTTGCTAGAAGCTCCTGTTTTTAAGTCTTTATTTAGCTTCACCTGTCATGGTTTCTGTGTGTCTGTCGGTATTCAAATCTTCGGAGTAAAATTTGATTTGATCGTGGTATGTTCATCTAGGCCTTCCTCTTCCAACGTTCCCATTGACGCTCGTCGTATAGATCTGCCTATTCAATCTATTTTCTCAACTCAACATGCCCAAACCATCCATGCAGTCAAAGCAACGTTCTGAAGAAAGGTCGGGTCAGGAGTACTCTAAACCGACGTGCATGCATGAAAAGATTCATGAATGTAGAGGAAGCGAGAGTTGTATGCCAGGATCGTAGCAAGTGGAAAGATGTAGTCTCTGCCTACCCCGTTGGGAAAGAGGCGTGATTTTATGTATGTATGTATAAAATTTGATCCGCTTTTAGTGGTTGAATTGTTTGGAAAGTTGGTATATATATTATGTAGTTTCAATGACATTTCAGATACCATCAGCCAAATATGTGGTACCACTCTAAAGCTGATAATCTTTTGCATGTCATAAAACAATAATGCCAATAGACAAACTAATATGTCGCTAAAGTCGACCTTTAGCGACATATTAGTTTGATAGGTACTTGTTTAAAAATTGATAGACCACTTATTTGGCTGATGGTACATCCAACAAGAAATACAGTATATTTTTCACAAGTATTTATTTGTCTGCAGTGTCCCATTACAGTAGCGCCGTTCCTCGCGTACAACGCGTCCCAACATGGCGGCGTGTTCTGGCAGATGGCTGTGTCCCGCGACGAGCACAAGTCGTCGAAGCGACGCGCCGGCGACCTCATAGCCGCCGGTGGCAGGTAGAGTCCCGGCACAGTAGCGCGTCCCTCGCGTAGAAAAGTAGAAGAGAAATGATGAAGCGGGAAAGCAAGGACTGGAATATATAAAATACTCTACAGTGTCATAAACCACCCATCTCGATGAACGGTGCAGCAGACTAGTCCTCGAATGGAGACCACGGGCGGGCAATGTAGTGTAGGGCGTGCTGAGGCACGGTGGACGGACGACCTTGAGAGGGTCGCTGGCGGCGGATGGATGCGACGGGCTGGAGACAGTTGTGGCGCGCCATGGAAGAGGCCTATGTCCAGCAGTGGACTGCTGTAGGCTGATGATGATGATGAAATCATCCATCCCATTCTAGGCTCGTTTGAGTATTAAGGCCACAATGCGTCAAAGGATATCATTTTCACTGCCATAAATTCCTTACAATTAATTTAAAAATATTACTCAAAATTATATGTTGTCAACTAAGCGCTAATATTGGTCGTAATTCCTATTTATCATTTCCTCTTCTATTTTTTTTAATTTACCGTTCTGTTTCTTTATTTTTCCAGGTACGACGCATTGGTGGAGGAGTTCCGCAAAGTAGCTCGCACCAAGGACATAGACAGTTCCAAGCAGAAAAGCTCGTGCGTTGGCTTCTCCATGTCACTAGAAAGAATGGCGGCCATTGTTAAGAAGATGGAGGCTGACATGCCGCATGCTGTGACACCTAGTGAAGTGAGTTTCAAATACAGATTTGCAAGTTGCGAAAAAGTTTCCGAAAAGTTGGAAAAGTTTTTGGAAATTTCTGGAAATTTTTACATAGTGTATAGGAAATATTAATTTAAGGTACGGTAAGATTCAATCCCCATACAAAATTGTGAAAAGTTCCCGAAATTTTCCTATATGAAAAATTCCGTAATTTTAGAAAGGTGTGAATGCGGCACTATTACATCGTTCAGTTTGTCAGTAATTTAATTAATGGCGTATCCGACGACTTTGAAATAGGCTCAAAACGCTTGAATTTTGTCTGTCAACGTAGGTTCGTCTCTAGCGATATATTCATTTGATACAAAATTGTTTAAGAAAGAGCACTGTCTGACCGTACACAACGTATTTTTTCACAGCTTAAGATAATAAATAACGAACTAAAAGAATTACCTTGCTCACCCGCGACCTTACGATAGCTAAGCTTATGCAAACAAATAATAAATAACATTATAATTGTTTTTCCAGTCAACCCTAATATGCGTGTATGTGTGGGGCACAGCGGGCAACGGCCGCGACGGCCTCGCCGCGACCAAACGCGCGCAACTAGCCCGCGACCTGTGGGCTGCGGGGCTCAGCTGCTGCCCCTGCCCCGCTACTGTGGACCACGAGCACAGCGGCGCGGGGATCGTTCTAGAACACGACGATGTCGCCGTCAAAGTTGCTTTTGGAGCGGGGACAGGTGACTAAATAACTTATTATAAAAGGCGTAACTATGGAGCACGTTGGATCAGTATCAGTGGTCTACCGGTGACCTAGCTGCGGGGCTCAGCTGCTGCCCCTGCCCCGCTACTGTGGACCACGAGCACAGCGGCGCGGGGATCGTTCTAGAACACGACGATGTCGCCGTCAAAGTTGCCTTTTGGAGCGGGGACAGGTGACTAAATAACTTATTATAAAAGGCGTACTATGGAGCACGTTGGGTCACTATCAGTGGTCTAGCCGGTGACCTATGGGCTGCGGGGTTCTGCTGCTGCCCCTGCCCTGCAACTGTGGACTACGAGCACAGCGGCACGGGGATCGTTCTAGAACACGAAGACGTTGCTGTCAAAGTTGCCTTTTAGAGCGGGGACAGTTGACTTAGGGGCTGTTTCAACATCCATTGATTAGCGTTAACCGACGGTTAAATGTGATGCCGTCTCCGTCTATTCGAACAAAACAAATAGAGACGGCATCACACCTAACCGCCAGTTAACACTAATCAATGGATGGTGAAACAGCCCCTAAATAACTTATTATAAAAGGCGTAACTATGGAGCACGTTGGATCAGTATCAGTGGTCTAGCTTAGGTTTTTTCACTTTTTGTTTTTACACGTTGGTGACTTTTTTTGCAGAGTTATCGAAGTAAAGGTGCCATTCATCGATGTTGTTGACTTCGTCAAACAGAAATTGAATCCTGAAACTTTGAGAACTCCCGAAGGTAATTCCTTTACAACGACATCTATGATTTTTACTGCTAACCATTTAGTTGATGCGGCAAAAGATAGAGGCGAGGTTCAGTTACTCGCTGGACACTTTCCAAATTTCTGTCTAGATGGCGTAGCGAGCGCTTTATTTTTTATTCTGGATGTGATTCATTCGGGCTTTAATTTGTAGTGGTCTATATTAATGAACTACACAATTTTGTTCCTCCGGTAAAACAACTCGCTTATCGACACTATTTTTAAAAAAGCTCGTACCTCGAAAATTTTCTGAGTGGACTTTATTAACATTGTCTCAAGGGTAAATTTTGTTGACGTTTTGATTTGAGATAAGAGGTTTTTCCAAAGTAGTGACGTAATATAGGTACTGCCACCAGAGTTGAAGTCACGCACACATGAACATGTTGTGTAATGACAGCGGATTTTTAAATTTACTCATTCATTTAATTCAATCAGTTCTTTTTGTAGCTGTGTGTATAATCATTCACTTCATCTCGTGGCACTACCTATAATGTTAACATGTATGTATCACATAGACGTAGCTGTGGTGCACGATTATAGCAAAGAAGCAACATATTATGTTTTAAATATACATGAACTAGTAGGTTACCCGCTACTAAGTCTGCGTAGAATTCGTTTATCGCTATCCCAGGGGAACTATGTAATTTTACGGGATAAAAACTATCCTACTCCTTCCCCGGGACTCAAACTATCGGTATACCGAATATCGTCTAAATTGGTTCAGCGGTTTAGACGAGATGAAGTAATAAACAGACTTGCAAACTTTCGCATTTATAAACATCTTTTTTTAGGTGCAAGTAATCGAGTGACGTATCAGAGCTGGAGCGAGGTGGAGAAGTCGAACAGTCCGATTATATCTGTGACCTTCATCACCGCCAGCGAGAAGATAACTAAGAATTCGAAGAGGTACTGCGAAAACCAAGTAAGCCAATCATCATCCTCTTCCATTTAGATGGGTCTATACAGGGTGGAAAGTTGAGATGGGGCAGCGATACTGGGTTAAGACACTAAGGGGCTGTTTCACCATCCATTGATTAATGTTAACTGACGGTTAAATGTGATGCCGTCTCCGTCTATTCGAACAAAACAAATAGAGACGACATCACATTTAACCGTCCGGTGAAACAGCCCCTAAGTTTAGTTAAAATGTTCAGTTTTTAGTTGTCTACATACTGTTTATTTTTCTTTAAGCATAAAGGATTCATATTCGTAAAAAAACAACATGCGAAAGTTTCACTTTGCAAATTAGTACCCTACGAACTGTATGGAAAAAGTTTTCTTTGATTTGTGGGTGTTCTAGTACTCTAGAAATGGGACCGATTGGCATTTAAAAAAAAAGTCAAATCTGTCGATTTTCTCGCCGACTGTACATTTTATCAAAAATCTGTGAATGTCGATTGTCATCACTCAAAAAGTTAGTAAAGGTAGGTAAGGTTAGGGATCTAGTAGCTGCCCTTGCTGCCCCATCTCAACTTTCCACCCTGTATACATCCTACTTCCTACTATTATTATAAATGTGAAAGTTTGTGAAGATTTTTGAAAGTTTGGATGTCTGGATGTTTAGATGTTTGTTACTGAATCACGCAATAACGGCTGAACGAATTTACATGAAACTGCGTACAGATAAACAAAGATCTGCATTGAGACATGGGATACTTGATATTCCGGTAATGCGTAAGTTAAATTCGACCAACTTCCAGTAGTTGGATTGACTTAAAATTTGGTATAATTATGTGAATTGCGTGACAATACAATAATCTGGTACTGACATCCTGGTAGTCCGGCCAGGATCGTCTCAACATGACGGAACTCTTCAACGGTTAATGGCATAATGGCATCGACTTGAAATTTGGTATGCAAATGTAATTTGGGTGACAGTACGAGTACAGTCAACAAAAACCGGCCAAGAGCGTGTCGGACACGCCCAAGATAGGGTTCCGTAGCCATTATGAAAAAAATCAAGTAATATTATGTGCGTTATATTATAATACAATTAAAACACTTACTATCTATTACCAGAAAAAGAGCGTATCTTCACGGCACTAACGTCCTTTTGTTGAGAAGCACAGTTTTTCGGCAATAACTCAAAAACGGTATATCCGATCATGTTTAAACCAATTTTCGTTGAAAGTATTTATTAAGTGTTACCTTTCCATATCTTTTTGGACAAATGGTTACCAAGATAGAGGGGGGGGGGCACAATTTTTGCTACTTTGGGAGCGATTATTTCCGAAAATCTTCACTTAATCAAAAAGTTTTTGAGAAAATTTACTATCTTTTCAAAAGAGCTGTCGAACTATGTTGATATGCGAGTTAAAAAAAAAAACCAATTTCTGTTACGTGTATGGAGTGCACCCCTATAAATATTTATTTTTGTAATTTAACTACAAAACTAAATAGCAGCTTTGACAAGACATCTGTACTCCAAATTTCATGATATAGTACATCTTGTAGTTTTCGAGTAAAATGCCTGTGACATACGGATGGACAGACAGACAGACGGACTTGACGAAACTATAAGGGTTCCGTTTTTGTCATTTTCGGCCCCGAACCCTAAAAAGGTACAGTCAGCAAAAAAGCTTGTATTAAAAATGAAATTTTCACCAAAAACTTATTTTTAAAAAACCCAAGTAGTTTCTTCTTTTTTCTTTAATACGACCGGGTTCGTGCGACATCCTTATGAGATTGTGAGATCTATTTATCTTTATTGAACCGAGTCGAAAGGTTATTTTAACATTCCTAACACCGACATTAACGTAGACATTAGTGTTAATCATTATTTAGTGTTAATACAGTCACATGATTACTGGTCGGAGCAATTATGACAGGAGATGGTACGTTCGCCTCACGTAATATCAAAGAAGAGACAGACAATGACTGTACTGACCGTCGATTAGTCCTTTACTAATTATTTTTTTATTTAGAAACAAACAGTCTTACACAATAATTTTGCATTTTTTTTGTATTTTTGCAATCCCCCTGGTGTTGCAGGTGTCTATGGGCAGTGGTGATCTCTTACCATCAGGAGACCCACTTGCTCGTTTGCCATCCAGTCGAATAAAAAATAAATAAAAAAAGCTAGGAATTAGTTTTATATAAATAGTCCTATAGTTCCCTATAAAAAATCTAATATTAAGTACAGTTGTTAAGTGTTTATTAAGTGTGCATGTTTTGCATTTGCATGACAGTTTTATATGACTTTTGGTACTACAAAGTTACTACAAAGTTATACCAAAGCAACAAAGCAAATCAAAGTTTTTTAATATGAATCTAGGTATATCCTATACTTTTATACCTCGCGCTCCTCCCACGAAAAAAGGAAAAATCTAGTGCTAATACAAGCTAAAGGCAACTCCCTTAGTAAGTGCTTATAGTTGTTGATTTTGCATGCGTGTTGAACCTTGTCGAGATAACATGACCCGACGAATGACTAAACGATATAAATAGCCACTTACATTGAACCTTTATGATGTAAATGAAGCAGGGAAGCGATTAAAAAAGCGTGTTAATTGCAAAGAGAAAACAGTGTCAATGTCAAATATTAAGAGATATTGACATGTCTTTTTATTGTAAAACACTTTTGAACAATAAGTCACAGCAAATATTTAACAATTGATTGTAAGTAAGGGCATTGTGGCCATTTACATTATTTTGGCTTCATGTGTAATTCTATTTTAAACACTCAAGTTTTTCAATAAAAAGACTCAATACTTTATTGCACATAATGGTTTTACAGGTGGTGTGACTTTAACTAAGAGATCACATTATGTACCCTGTTGGGCGCAGCAATTAAGATTACAATTACAAAATTAATAATTTTTAGTATAAATATTATTATATATTAATTAATTATTACATAGATTATTATTTTTATTGGTTATTATTTATTTATTACATTGATATATTTGCATTCCATACATACTATAATTTATCTTCTAAATAATGTTGAACACTGTAATAAGATTTTTTAACTAACAGTTGTTTAAAATTCTTTATGAATCCTAAAATAAACTAAAATAAACGAAGTATAGCTTTGTACCGCTGTTACGCTCCCGTGGAACAATATGTGTAGCTAGTTCTACTGGCGGCGTTCCAACTACTAACTATATTAAGTAATTGAGGCCACAGAAAGCTGAATTTTTTATAAACCTCAGATCAAATAAAAAATAAAGATGGAGTGCGGTCAAACATGTGCGTAGGCGGGTGTTGCCATAATAATTCTTAGTACCCCGATACTACAAAATATCGTTACCGTTGAATAACGTTTAATAGCGTTTTAATTACTTTCACACTTTGATACCGTTACTTCAATAAAAAACGTTGATAAACTTTTACAAGAACCAAATAACTACGTTGCGTGTCACTTTCTCACGCTTTAAGCCGTGTTAATAAATAATAGAATTAATAAAAAGATTTATTACATAGGCGGCTTTTACCAATACCTAATAGGGTAACTACAATATTATAATGGCAACACTATGTTGACGTTTTAAATAAATAAATTAACGGGACATTAACACCAATTAACCTAATCCAAAGTAAGCTTAGCAAAGCTTGTGTTATGGGTACTAAGCAACGATAATAAGGTTGTGATTCTAAGTTGACAATATAAGGCCTCTGATTTGTGGAGCTGAATAATAGTAAATGGTACAACAAGAGTATAAAATGAGCCATTTTACATAGCCACCCGAGCCGGTACGGCGAGGGTGGATAAACACGTCGAGGGGAAAATGGGTTTAATATTCGAGTTTTACACTCTGCTTTTCACTTTGATGGCGAGGAAATGAAATAGCAACAGTGGAAACAATGTTCATTTACTATGTACCAACCTTTTACTGTTCACGCATTATAATTATATATTTTTTGTTTTATTGATCTATTTTGAATGATTTGATTGATTTTTAGTTTTATTTAAATTAAAAATTAATTAAAAAATATGTAGAATCTTCTTTGTTTGTCTGTTTACGCTTGATTGCCTTGGTCTTAGACAAAGATTTTACTTTATGCACTAGAGCATAAAAAACATTTTATGTCGCCTAGATCCAATATAAACACATGAGCATGAGAATTGAAAAGAATATTTGTATTTTATTTTATTAGTTAGGATACAGTGTGTTTGCGGTACAACAACGATTTACTAAAATGACTATTTGACAATTATATGTACAAGAATGAGATTTAAAGATAAACCTTAAATTCAGTTTTATTAGATGAGCGACTTTTCCGCAGATAAACACCCAGCTGACCTCAATCCTGGTGCAGCTGGGCCTCCAATCAGTGCTGAGCCGGTGCCGCGCGCACGCGCTCGCGCTCGCCTGCGAGGGGGGCTGCGTGCGCGCGCTCTGCGCGAGGCTCACCGCGCCGCTGCACGCGCACGACGTGCCGCAAGCCGTCGCCGCCGTCGTCGCTGAGTGAGTACACTGGCCGATGTTGAAACTGGCGCTAATGTTATGGATGCTGACACTATTACTAATGTTATGAAAGAAAGAAAATGCGTTTATTGCCAACAGTTAGGTAGGTATATAATATTACACAAAAAAGGTACCTACTCTAAAACAAATTAACTTACTAACTATATGCGGGTTCTATAAAAGTTCGTGAGACCTTATGGATGTTCACTCACACTAATGTTATGGATACTGACGCTAATATTGTGCATACTGACACTAATATTATGGATACTGACACTAATATTGTGCATACTGACACTAATGTTATGGATACTGACACTAATATTGTGCATACTGACACTAATGTTATGGATACTGACACTAATATTGTGCATACTGACACTAATGTTATGGATACTGATGCTAATATTGTGCATACTGACACTAATATTATGGATACTGACACTAATATTGTGCATACTGACACTAATGTTATGGATACTGACACTAATATTGTGCATACTGACACTAATGTTATGGATACTGACACTAATATTGTGCATACTGATGCTAATGTTATGGACAGTATCACACTGTCACTAATGTTATGGATACTGGCACAATATTATCGATATTGACACCAATATTATGGTTACTGACGTTACTAATACGAATATTATTAACTTTGAAACTTATATTATGGGTAATATTAGCACTAATCTTATGATCAGTAGCAATATTTTTATAACATTGATACTGACTTTACGGACACTTTCTCTAATATTATCTTATGAACTCTGGCACTAAGATGCTATACCGAAATTATAAGCAGGTAATATTTATGTTTCATATGAATCTGCCGTCCAGCGTAATAATATTTATCATTTATTCATCCCTCTCATCTCTTTTCCAGTTTCCCGAAACGTCAAAAGATCCTAGAGGAAGTGCAAGAGGAACTGATCACCCTCAGCAAACAGTGCAACCAAAATCGGTCCTCCGACGAGACCCAGCTTTTTGCGTTGTACTCTATTCCTGACTCTCTTTGTCGACTAATTACGTGATGAAGCTAAAGCTACGTAAGCTAAATGATCAGTTGATTTCAACCACGTTAGACGTCTAGAGTCTAGGACTGTCTGATCGAAAACTAACCGATTTAAGGATTGATTCTCTCTAAACTTGCCCACATTTAAATGTTCTACGCTTAAGTCTACTGTGATAGAATTTGTGGATAAGTATTGTAATTAAATTACGATGTGACCAAAGAAAAAAAAGGATATATAGTCACTTGCATTTAGTAGCATTTAAAAAAGATATTTAGTGTGACTATTGATGGAAAAAATTATACTAATAGTTTCTCTTGCACTATTCACAAATTCTATTTAACTAGACTTTCGGTTTTATCGCGGTCATGAGTTAAGTCCCTTTCTAACCAGTAGACATGTGCGAAAAGGATGGATACTTTATGTGCGCGTTAAACGTTGGTATAAGGACCTTCTAACTGTGGTTTGGGTTGATAGGCAACTTCCAGACCATCAGAAACTAAGATTAATTATAAATACTATAGTTATTATAACTAATAAGGATGAAGAATAAAGTTTTACCAATGTTAAAGTGAGATTTTAATGCCAGTCAATAGAATTATCTCGGTAAGGAATTCTATTATTTAAGTCAATAGGATTGAAGTAATGTTAAACTCAAAATCGAAATAGTTTACGTGTGAGGTTAGAAAGAGAACGCGCACTCTCTTGCTCTGACACTTGATGACTAAAATTTTCATTTTTGAACTTGAATTTTAGATCTTAATATAAAAGATTCTGTCCTTGTCTAAGTAGGTATTTTAAGTGCGAAAGGGAGAGATATAAATATAAGAAGTACCTACAGATCTCTCCCAATAACATCGGTAAAATGATTAAAAATCAACATTGTTTCGCATTTTTATTATTTATGATGATTAAGTTGAAAGCACCGTACAGTTCGCCAAAAAAACATTTGTACCTAATATCGACGTTATGGACATATAATTAAGATAGATCAGATGTCACAGAAAATTTGGCTCGGATGTCCTTATGAGGTCTAAATATTTGTCGTTTGGTTTACATGCAATCTATTTTTTTTTTAAGTAGCCTGTATAGTGTCCCACTGTTGGGCAAAAGCCTCCCCTCTTGACCTCCACAACTCTCGTTCTGACGCAATTTCAGGCCAGTCCTTTGCGTACGTGTCCAGATCGTCCCACCATCTCCTTCTCGATCTGCTTCGATGTCGCTGGCCGTTCTCCGGCACCCACCAAGTAACTGTGCGAGCCCACCTTTGTGGGTGCATGCGACAGACGTGTCCAGCCCAGTCCCATTTTAGCTTAGCAGTCATTTCCCAACGTCGGTTATGCGTGTTTTTGAGCGCAGCGTGGTGTGAATTTAATTTAATTTTGTATTAAAGTAGGGAAGCCCAATAGGGGATTTTGGGATTACTCGAGCGTGTCAGATGAACGTAAGGAAGGATACTGGCAATTGGCAGCCTGCTGAGTACCTCTGCCATATATAAGTCCATATAATATGTCGTTTTTTTCTGCATTTAATAAAAATCGCTACGAGCTTGCGCCACTTCCGAATAGTCTTGAATGGGAACCTTTTTAGTATTCACTTAACATCCCCTGTGAGTATCTGACTTATTACATATTTTCTATTTTCTACCCTTCTGGGTGGCCTACCCCACCACGCAAGTCAGCAGAGAACTATTTTCGGTATCAGAGACATGCTGAAGCATCTAAACTACAATATCTGACACCCTTAAGCATTCCCCGGCCACTGGAACGGAAAACATCACATAACTTTTTTTCTTCCTATAGACTAATCTACAAAATCTAATCGGTCTCCTTGACGCTCGAGTAAATAAATACTAAATAGCCATTTAGCATCATGGGCTCCCCTACTATGTATTATAATATTCGCGTCAGCTAGCGTAGCGCAAATAAAGTGAACTTTTCCTCCCTTGACAGAAAAAAATAGTTAGAAGTTTTACATTATTGTATTATGAATGTATTTTAAATACGAATGTATAAATTTACAAAGTGGTTCTAATTTTGTAAGTGCTAATTAAATATTAAATTGTGATGGTGTTGTTTTATTGATTCCAAGCTTGAAGTAAACCTAATATTTTTATCTAAGATTCGACAAAGTATTATTCATCATCAGCCGGAAGACGTCCACTGTTAATCAAAGGCCACCCTGTTAGACCATATATATAAATAAATAATATCCCTGGATAGTCGACACCGATTGATCTAGTTCCAAAGTAAGCAAAACAGTAATGCCATGGAAGTAGTAATGTTAGAGGGCCTACTCTGAAATTCGAAAATCGAAGTTCGTATCGTACCGTCCCTCTCACTCTCTTAATAAATAGTACGAGTAAGCATCAGAGCGACGAAACGACACGAACTTCGATTTCCGTAGTAGCCCCGCAGAGTTGCGGACTGTGTCTCCATTGGCGTGGAGCTAGATAGCGGAGCGGAGCGAGAAAGTTAAATGTGCGAGCGGAGTCGCGGCCTTAAAGGACACAGCTCATTAGACCCACCCGGCACCCGGCCAGCACCACCTCGACTTTCGGCGTCCACTCGTCGACAGGTGGTCCACGGGTGGACGCCGCGTTGACAACGAATGGACCACGCGTGGTCCATGAATTTCCTTAGTCACTACGGTGGCGAGCAGCGGGCTGTCACTGAGTGGTCCACTCACCGTCCGCGCGTGGCAACCTTGCTGTTGATGTAGTGAGCGCATACCCAGTCAAATCCATAGATGAAGAATACTAACCGCTCGAGGCCGCCTGCTGGTCGGGTGCCGGGTGGCTGTAATGAGCTGTGACCTTTAAGCTACTTACCAACTCCCTGTCCACTCAAGACGAACGGAGATGCAATTCATTAGTGCTCCGCTGCCTCGCTCCGCTCTTGTAGACAGACAGCCTAAGAGTAAGTAAGTTATCATTTCTCACTAAATATAAACAGTCATCCAAAGTAATGGAAACTTAATATACACCCAGACGGCTATTAGGTATCTAACTAGCCTGTAGCTAACTAAGCTATTATAAGAGCAAGATAATTTATTATCGATGTATATTAAAACAACCAACATCGCTACTTTATCGCGACAGTCTGTGTCCGCCGTCCGCACCTTGCACGTTAAACGCAAATAATTACATGAAATTGTTTATTTAAATAATAATTATGTTGTAATGGATCCAGAGAGGCAACCGTTGCTGCGCGATAATGTTAGGTGTCAGAGATTTAGGTATTGTTATTTGATATACTATCTACAGCTTAATTTAGTTTGAGAAATAATTATCGTTGTATCGTTATATTGCCGGGCCGTGCGGTT
Organism: Choristoneura fumiferana; assembly: GCF_025370935.1. Taxonomy (NCBI): domain Eukaryota; kingdom Metazoa; phylum Arthropoda; class Insecta; order Lepidoptera; family Tortricidae; genus Choristoneura; species Choristoneura fumiferana. The sequence continues at coordinate 2,932,744 of NC_133482.1, read as the reverse complement.
GTGAACTTATGAGTGATCGTTATTCTACGGCTATGTCACTGCAAGTGCAAAATGCACTATTTAAATGAGGATCGATTTATTATCCACAACGGAAGAGAACGGTATATGCGTTTGGAGTAAGAGGTTGCGTGTTTATATGTTGTTTACCATTTTTATCAAAAACTAACGAAGTGATATTCACTAATAGTTCGTAAATTTTTAAGTTTTAACTGTCACTTCACATTCATCAGCATTTTCCAAAAACTACGCTCGCGCAAAGCTTGGGCAATTGGGCATAGGCACCATTAGCACAAGTGCCTATCATAATATATAAACCTTTTATGAAAAATTAGGTTCCTACCTAAATGATCGTGAACACAGCATTTAAATCCATCGCTTAGTTTAAAAAGATCTAGGCGTACGAACGGCGGGAAGAGGTTTTATTTCATAGGTAGTTACTTGCGGTAAAGATAATAAGAAAACATCCTTATTTATTTATATGTTTGTTGTATTTGGGAACATCCTTATTTATTTATTTATTTGTTTCAGGCAACTAGGCCCATATCTTTACAAAGTATACTTAAAATAAACTTTCTTTTTAACAAAAAACTGACTATTTTCACATCTCAATCTCACCTACATTAAGTGCAAATGGAAAAACTTGGAAACATGATAGTAATGCAATATAACAAATATTTAAAGACCTAATGAGTTGCAGTTGACGTATTTATAGACATTTAATTGGTTTTTGAATATCGGAAGTGAATTAGTGATTCTCTACGTTTACTAGTAAACTCAGAGCTGCGAGTCCCGATTTTAATCTCCTCTGCGTGAGAGGCCTTAGGTCAAACCACTAGGCCATCACGGCTGTTTTCTTATTATAATCTCTCAAAGCCCTGTGTTCCTTTTACCCTGCCCAAACAGAAAACGTTTCTATCCCTTTTAGATATTTTTGCCCCAGCCATAACCCCAACCGTCAAAATCTCTAAGGCGCAAGCCTCACAGAAGAGACGTGGGACGGGGGCGTGTCGCGGACGGGACGGACACGAGACGAGAGCGTCTCTGCCTCGTCTCTTCTGTCTGCTTTGGATCACGACGTTTCTATACATTTAGCATGAAAACTGATTCAAGAGGCGCCGGTCCGCGACTGCGACGCGCCGCCTTCCCACGTCTCTTCTGTGAGGCTTGCGCCTAACGCTAAAGTTTCTTCCAGACCTTTGACCTACGACGAGGTATTAGCCTCGCGTCATAACTTCGTGTGGCGGCGATCTCGTCTGATAATCATGCTGATCTTCTGGTCTACTATGGTCATGTTCCTCTCCATCGTGGCGTGTCTGCTGATGAAGTCCAACTGCTATCTGAAGATGGAACCAGGCGTGCCCCCCGTGCACTTGACGCTCGCGCCACTCATTGCCAGTGGAAGAATAAAGAATGAGGCGTATATAACATAGTATATCTATGTGTACAATACTAATATTGTATGTAGATAACTGGAAGTTTGAACAGAACAGATATAGGCAGCGTTTATACCATAAATGTGTGAGGATTTGATGCTAGGAAGGTGTTTGTCATGAACCAATAGAACGCTTCATTTACCTGTCCTCGCACAGCACAGATGAGATGTAGTGGAAACAGCTGAGTGGACCACTGTCTATCCAGTTAGGTAACCGAACCGCTTCTATTGCTTTATGAGAAACATTCTTCGCAACACACCCTCGCACATCTCTGGTTAAAACGCTGCTATATTAGAGACCTTTATCCCCAGAGGCGTCTTTAGCCCATGTAGCCCGTGTGCAATTATTACTTTAGCGGCATCTAGGAAGCGCGCGGTCAAAATGGAATAGATAGAAAGTGCCGCGGCCGGCGCCCCTAACACCGCTGCGCCCGTGTGCAACGCACACCCTGCACTATAGGTAAAGACGCCTCTGTTTATCCCGATGTTCCCACGAAGTCGGGAAAAAATCCCAAAATCTCAACCACTAGATTTAGTTGCTCTTCTATAGGTGAAACTACATGAATAAGATGCATCTTCCCCAACCAATGGGGCAAGACCGGCTGAGTGAAGAGATTGTATGTTGTAGATGTGTGCGTGTTTTTAATTGATTAATTAAATTTAAAGTCTAAATGATTATGTGTTTTTTAAGTTAAAATCCTTTCTTATCTTTACTAACACATTATTACTAATATACTAACACAAATTAATAATATCTATTAGTATTTTTTTAATACTAATACACTAATCGCTTACTGATACCTAGTATAATTGTGAATAAATAATATGTCTGTCTGTCTGTTACCTCTTAGCGCTTAAGCCGCTGAACCAGTTCACAAGAAATTTGGTATTAAGACAGCTATCCCGGAACCATGTAGTTATCCGGGATAAAAACTATCCTATGTCCTTCCCAGATTCTCAAATTATGTCCATGACAAATTTTGTCTCAATCGGTTCCGCGGATTAACCGCGAAGAGGCAAGAGACAGACAATATTAGATACTTTCACATTTATAAATTCTAGCTATTTTTGAAAAATTCGTTTATCTCTATCCCGCGGAAACTACGTATGCAATTTTCCGGGATAAAAACTTCTAAAATTTCTGGTCAATCCGACCACTGAAAGTGCATCAAAAACTTGCAAGATTTCACCCCTACGTACATATATAAATAACAAATAAGAAAAAAATATATAATTAAACAAATTTATACCAAATGAGTCCCTAACTAAACAAAGCTTGTACTATAGGTACTAGGCAAAGGATAAATATACTTAGTAAATACATATATAAAACGTCCAAGACCCGAGAACAACACACCTATTATTCATACAATATCTGCCCCGGCCGGGGCCCGAACCCGGGGCTTTAAGCTTCGTAGTCAGGTTCTCTAACCACTTGGCTATCCGGTCAACAAAACAAATACATACACACATAATACATTGCAAGTAAAATAAAAGCTTCTAACTTGTATAATATGCTTGGCGTAGGACGCCCTCAACTAGGTGGAGCGATGATCTTCGCAGGTAGCTGCAGGAACTGGATGAGACTGCCGAGGATCGTGCTCAGTGGCGTGCAACAGAGGCCTCTTGTCCAGCATGGACTAAGATAGGCGATGATGATGATGATGAACTTGTATAAGTATATCGTGAAATGGCGCCATTGCATGATATGCCTAAAAGTTGGCCAGGCATATCACGATGTGCCTGAGAAACAATACGGCAGATCGATTAGAGCAACGCATTCGTCGATATTCCTAGCTCTATACCGGGCGCTTCGTGATATGACGAAAAAAATAAAATAAAGGTATGAGGGGCGAAGCGAGGAGTGATTAGCATGAATTGTGACCACAGCGCACGAGCCGGGCAAACGAAGCGAGCGTGCCGCGGAAGCGGCCGGCGAAGTGCCAGAACCGATATGGCGGCGTTTCATGATATGCCTAGGATTTTTATGATCTGCTAAACGTCACTAGGCAAATCGTTAAACGGTGAGTTTTGAACGATTTGGCGGATGCCCCTTAGCCAATTCACGATATGCCTAGGAACTTCGTGATCTGGCAGATTTTACGATTGGCCGCCGACATGTATAATATGACCTGTGTTATCGATATGCGTGCTTTACCAAAATATCAACTGAATTAAACCAATAGTTACGTGTTTTGCCACAAGCTCTGAACTTTCGGTGTTTCGGGGTCACTTCGAATTACGGACAAACTAACAAGTCAAATTAAATTAATATCCAATCTCGAGTTCTCTGAACTATTCGATAAATCACGACAATTCGTGGAACTAAGTTTGGTTTAGCCTTGACTTGAATACTTTAGCTATGGGTTACTGTTAGAATGTAAAATTAAGTTTTAAGGTCTCTACCCACTGCACCGTATCATATCATCATCATCATCCCAGCCTATATAAGTCCCACTGCAGGGCACAGGCCTCTCAGAATGAGAGGGCTTGGGCAGTAGGTCCCACGCGGACCCAGTGCGGATTGGGAACTTCACACACACCATTGAATTGCTTCGCAGGTTTGTGCATGTACCGTATCATATACCTTAACCGTAATAATGTGTAAGGGGGGCTACTACAAAATTCGAAAATCGAAGTTAGTATCGTGCCGTCCCTCTCACTCTCGTATTAAATTTATAATATTATTACAAATTTATAAAATTATTAATGTCGGTGAAATTGCCAAAATTCCGTTATGTGTATTTTTTCATTTATTGTTTCGGCATAAATGGCTTTTAAATTAAATGCTTTTAAGTTCGAATTTCGCACTTCGTAGTACAGTCACCAGCACCAATATCTGACACAACAAGCGTGCATAAATATCTGATACGACTCTATTCCTAGGGCCGGAAGGACGTGTCAGATATTTTTCCCGGCCAGGATTGCAATGTCAAACGCATGTAGGTACATGACACGCGACGGCGACGGTTAGTTACGAAATATGCTAGTGGGCATAGTCTCATACTTTTCGATGCAAAGAATAGGTGTAGCGGGGTTGACGATGCGATGGAAACGACTTAATATAATCACACGGTTTATTAGGCAAACTCAATTACAACTGAGCTGAGCGGTTTTATGGTATACACTCGGAGAACAGCAGGCGTTTCGAGCAAGACACCGTACTGCGATCAGAGTCGTACTATGATTCAGAACTATATTGGAAGATGTTCAATGACTTGAATGCAGCCAACCAAGTATAATGCTGTCCCTAACAAAAGACAACAAACGTTAAGTAAGCCGCGGTAATCACAATTCTATACTCCATTTATTTTGACATTTGAAACTTAACGGTAAAATTTGCACACGTTTTTAAATGAAACAACGAGACTATTTAAAATTGTATTAATTTCTGTAAGTAATAAAAACATAATAAATACCGCTAATAAATGTACATGTTGGCATTTTTAATCCATTTGTGTTCGAAATACCGAGAAACGTGTGTTACAATTTGTCCGTTAATTCAAACCTTAAATTAAATGGAGTATAAGTTTACACCTCGTTAGTGAGTTTAATTAGGGAGCAGCGCCATCTATCGGTGCACTCCCGTACTACATAGGTATATTATTTTTCCTGGCACGTTGCTATTACGGTAATTGTATGATACGGTGTAATGGGTAGATACCTTTAGCTGTGGCTGGTCTCTAAGGGAATAGTACCTAAGTTTAACTAGCTAACCGGTAAGTTAGCTACTAGCTATTAGACAAGTAGCAGTTTTAGGGGCTGTTTCACCACCCATTGATTAACTTTAACTGACGGATAAAAATGTGATGCCGTCTCTGTTTTTTGTTCGAATTGACGGAGACGGTATCACATTTATCCGTCAGTTAAATTAAAATTAATCAATGGGTGGTGAAACAGCCCCTTAAACTATCAAATTTACGTTTTAAAATGGAGCTTGGCCGTAGTACCCATGTGGGTCCAGTGCGGATTGGTAACTTCACGCACACCATTGAATTGCTTCGCGTGTTTGTACTTTGTGCAAGTTTCCTCACATTTTCCTTCACCGTAATGTTCGTGGTAAATTTCAAATGCAATTTCGCACATGCATTTCGAAAAACTCAGAGGTGCGAGCCGGAGATCGAACCCACGATCCTCTACGTGAGAAGCCAATAACTAGGACACCACGACTTATAAGAACAAGTTTATGAGCACTTTGAAATAAGTAAAAAAAATGTATACAGAAGTTGACGTCGCTTCAACCGGCCTCCACACATGCTTGGAAGCACAAACCTTTATTATAATGAGAACATCGGCTCGATTCCAAAACCCTAAAGTTGTGCTAACCCTCTACTATGCCTTTGTTCGTAGCAAGTTAAGTACAACTCCATAGTATGGGACCCATTCGAGGAAAAATACAACTCTATGATAGAAAAGATACAGCGAAAATTCAATAGGACTTGTATAAAAAGCATTATGGGTATTACCCCTATATGTTTCCCTCTTTGTTTGTGGCGGGTTATGGTTGGACAAGACACATTATGCTTTAGACGGAAAGCACATCTCTTGATGCACTACTGCTCTCTCCTACGAAATAGATTCGACAAACCGTCTGTGTTCGCGCTTCTTCAATTATTTGTGCCTGAACAATATGGTCGCACAGGGGTACGCCGCCGCGTCGGCTCTTCGCTACCTTTAAAGGGTTCCGGACGCGCCGTGCTAGAAACTCGCCCGCAAGGGCGATTGAGCTTCTCAACTTATTGGTGACTCAGGTCCCAGATGCTGATGTATTCGCTGACCACTGGCAGTCACTTCTCAATAAAATAAGGAAATGTGTGTATGTCTGTTTAATGTAGTTATTTGTTATGTATCAATCTAGTACGTAAGTGTTTTGTAAGTTTAGCTAGTAATAGAGACGCTTTGGTGTATACTGTAAGTCTTTATTATGAATAAATGAATAAATAAATTATTGAAAATACAAACTGATATAGATGCACAGAAAAATAAGACCATCACTGGGAATCGAACCCAGGTCCTCGGTAATCCGTACCGCGTGCTATACCGCTACACCACTGATGGTCAAAAATAAGACCATCACTGGGAATCGAACCCAGGTCCTCGGTAATCCGTACCGCGTGCTATACCGCTACACCACTGATGGTCAACGGTACCGACACGAATTTCCCTATGCACCTCATATCTCGGCTTGTGTTTCTTACTTAGTCACTTAAGCAGCGACGCTAGCGACATCTATGCCGTAAGCCCTCAAACAATACAAAAAGATTCCAAAAAAACAATCTTAAACCTTTATATATTTTGTCCTGTTTCCTGCGCTAAAAATACCTCCTTATTACTCTTCGAAACAACATTAACGAAATCAAATCAAGAAGCGCTTGAGCGCGCAATCTTTTTCGCTGAAATAAACGTCAAAGGAAACTTTGCGCGCTGACTTTAACGTACAATTTTCATTGTCATCGAAGCCATAATTTTTTTGTCGATTGATTCGAGTTATTTCGTAAACGTCCTTTATAAAGGCCGATCTATTTTTTCGATAAAGTAATTTCAGATGTAAGAAGAAATATTGGTTTGAAGAACATCATCAGCCCGAAGACGTCCACTGCTGGACAAAGGCCTTCCCCTTAGAACGCCACAATGAACGACAACTCGCCACTTGCATCCACCGGTTTCCCGCTACTCTCACGATGTCGTCAGTCCACCTGGTGGGAGGCCTGCCAACGCTTCGTCTTCCGGTTCGTGGTCGCCACTCGAGGACTTTTCTCCCCCAACGGTTATCTGTTCTTCGAGCGATGTGGCCTGCCCATTGCCACTTCAATTTGCATATTTTTCCAGCTATGTCAGTGACTTTAGTTCCACAGTCCTTTATTTAGGACTTATTATAATTTGAACATCAAAATCTATCAGAAATGACATAAAGTTTGGTGTTCATAAATCAAAAATTTACTTGGGCTTTAGGAGCAGCTTGGGTTGGTCCTCCCACAAGGTGACCTCATGATCTAACGAAGATTACAGGAGTCCGATCGATTGGAGCGGCGTCGGACCGGTCATTGTGGTGTTATTGTGTGGTGTTGAAGGGTCATACTCATACTGAAAACCAGCGGTGCGGCTTGCCGTGGCAACACGCTGAGTATGGCCCTCTTTGCTTCTTTCGGCACAATGTCTTTTTTTCCTTCTTTTTTAGTATGTAAGAGTATCTAATAAGGTTGTCTTATTTTTGATTGTGTTTTTTTGCTGTGCCTACTTTTGGCAAATAAATTTATTCTTTTTCTTTTTCTTTCTTATTAGGGTCTCCGCTCACTCGTACAGGTGCACGGCGCGGCGTGTTGTTTCAATAGATTTCAATAGAGCAGAGACGCGCCTCACACAGCGCTGCTCTATTATAGATGACATGAAACAAGCACGCCGCGCCAAGCCAAGCCTTGCACCCGTGGAAGTTAGCGCAGACCCTTGCAATATGAGGGATGCCTATGTCCAGTAGTGGACGACTTTCAGCTGATCATGATGATATCCCACTAATATAAATACGAATGTTTGTAAGTCTGTTTCTTTGTTACCTCATCACATCTAAACCGCTGAACTTATTTAGATGAAGTTCGGTATACACATAGTTTGAGTTCCGGGGACGGACATAGGATAGTTTTTATCCCGGAAAATTGCAGTTCCCGCGGGATAGTAATAAACGAATTCTACGCAGACGGAGTCGCAGGAAACGGCCAGTAGGTTATAAATGTGTGGCATGATCACAATAGCCGTGGTGGCCTAGTGGTTTGACCTATCGCCTCTCAAGCAGAGGGTTGTGGGTTCAAACCCCGGCTCGCACCTCTGAGTTTTTCGAAATTCATGTGCGGAATTACATTTGAAATTTACCACGAGCTTTGCGGTGAAGGAAAACATCGTGAGGAAACCTGCACAAACCTGCGAAGCAATTCAATGGTGCGTGTGAAGTTCCCAATCCGCACTGGGCCCGCGTGGGAGCTATGGCCCAAGCCCTCTTGTTCTGAGAGGAGGCCTGTGCCCAGCAGTGGGACGTATATAGGCTGGGATGATGATGATGATGATGATCACAATGGCGGAGTCAAATGTCCTGACCTGTCGCAAGCAGCCGTCAATGAATTTAATAACAACTTTTGTAGTTTTAGTAACAACAACTCACAAACTTACATAAAAAATACGAACGTTGTAAATTAAATAAATAAAAAGCGGCCAAGAGCGTGTCGTACACGCCCAGGATAGGGTTCCGTAGCCATTACGAAAAAATCAAATAATATTTTTCTAAGGATTTCGTATTGTGTACTGAATCTTCCAAGTTTAGGTATATTTTATACCTTAGGCTGCTATTTACTCTTAAACTACTTACTAATAATTCTCAAGCAATCTTAACCGCTGTAATTTTCCTTGTAAATTTAATATGTATATTTACTACCATTCTGAATTTTTTCTGTTCAGATTTTAGAGGCGGGGCAGGACGCTCGATTTCAATGAAAATTTGCACTTTAAAGTTGAATATTTCGCAAACAGATCACTGAATAGAAAAGTTGCCTTAGCAACCCCCCAATGGTTTTAAAAGACCTATCCAACGATATCCCACAATATAGGGTTAGTCGAGAAAAAAAAATCACCCCCACTTTACGTCTATGGGAGGTAACCTAAAAAATTTTTTTTTTACTTTTTTTATTGTAGCACTTTGTCGGCGTGACTGATATGTATAGTCATGTCAAATTACAGCTTTCTAGTACTAACGGTCTCTGAGCTTACCCGCGGACAGACAGACGGACAGACATGGCGAAACTATAAGGGTTCCTAGTTAACTACGGAACCCTAAAAACTTGTATATAGGACGAATGCTAATCCATGACAAGACAAACGCTCACAGCATCTAGTAAAAGTTATTTATCTTCTGCAATTACAGCAATACGGCACGAAATGCAATTAGTTGCTGCGACACGCCGATATTGCCAATAAAATACAAAAGGCAATCAGTCGCTTAGACTGGCACGGACCAGAGTTAACTATAAACTCGTAAGGCCCAGCGTACAAAATTTAGAACATTCATCTTAGCAAATATCACGTGGCAAGGTAAGATAAGGGTTAGGTAAGTAGTGTCCAAAAAGGTTAAGTAGTGTCAGGAAATGTGTGAAACTGACATCCATAAACCAGGGTTTGACTTTTTTTTAACCTTTGGGTACGTATCAAATGACGCAAAGTTGGAAAAAAATAATGGGTGAAATATGTAGTACATAATAGTTATTTGTGCAACAAGAGAGCAAAGTTGTTTTTTGTTGCGAGTGTTGATTTTGAATCCCGAGTAAGCGAAGGATTCTATAATTGAATCACGAGCGTTAGCGAGTGATTCTTAGGTTAGAATCCTGAGATCAGCAAGGGATTGAAATACACGAGATGCAAAAAAACTTTGTTCTCGTGTGACACATACAATTTTTCACCTCAGCAGCGAGAACATAATTTAAATGTAACATAAGAATAAAACCACATATACCTACCTGTTTACAAAACAAACACATTTTTTTTAAATAGAATCCGATTATTATCAAATATAATAATTACATTTAAAACCATAAAAAGAGTCCAGTAGCTACAATACAAATCGCATACTCATAACATGCAATCTTAACTTCTTGTACTAATGTCACACTTATTTTTAATACTGCAAAAAGCCTCATCTCGGGTAATTGAAAAGGTGAACAATTAAACCTTTAAATATGATTTTTATTAAGATTTCTATTACATAAACATAAATAGATTTGTTAAAAAATCATTCAATTTAACACATAATAATTATACTGTAGAGGCCGTATACGGAATTCTTTTATAAAAAAAAAACAAGAGAAGCGGCTTTCGTGCAACGAGGTTGCATACTTTATTAAAAGATCGGGAAAATTTACATTTTGGAAATATTTCGATATATTTTTAATACCAAAAATTTAATTTAAGTTTGTAATCGACAAATTTGATCCTATCTCTTGCTTTTTTCGAGTTGAAGTGAAATGACAGATCAAAGTAAAGTTCAAATATTTGGAATTCAGTGAGTAGACCCAACACTGTACTCAGCATTTAAAAAAAAATATTAAAAAGTTACTTTGTCTCACGGAGTGAGCAAAATGCGATTTTGCTCACTGATTTCTCATAGCAAAACCTGCCTGTTTGAGGTGCTGAGGTGAAAAGGTTATTTGATTTAACATAAGTACATAATGCAAATCTGCTCAATCTGAACCAATTTGTATTATTACATAATCAAAAAGTTCATCACTAATGCGCTGAACTATAGTGCCCGGCCGACAATGCAACGGAATGACAACGAAATAGTGAGGAATAAAATCGCACCTCTTATTGCAACAACGACGTAAATGCAATTAAAAAAAAACTTAATGATGCGAAACGCTGCGATATTAATATCATCATTCGTGAAATTTTTTGAAAAAATTGCATTTAAGTACGTCGTTGTTGCAATAGAGCTGTGCGAAATTAGAACTTAAATTATTCTTACGAAATTGTTACCATACGCAAACCTAAATTTAAATGTCAACAAGGAAAGTACCCGTAGTCGTCGTACCAAGTAGTCGAATTTTACTCTTTATTTTTATAGTCCAGCGAGTCCAGCGCGTTTCACAATAAAAAACAGAATCAATTAAAATGGCAACTTCGACCGAAAATGTCTGTCTCTGGCAGCTTTATTGGAACAAAGATAGATGGCGCTGATGGCTGTTTATTTTGTGACACGGGCGGATTCGATATTCAAATTTTATTTGTTTTCAGTTCTAAATTTGAATAACTTCGTTCCACGGTGCATTCTCTTTTACAATTTGAATTCTGAACGGAATACCAGCGTGATTTTTTTGTTAAAGTAATCGAATTCCAATTATAGAATGCCGTTTTATTTAAGTTTATCCAGGTTTATCACATTTCATATTCACTTTACTGCGTACTTTCATAGGCAATACTTAATTAAAATGAATAGGTAATAAAATTCAACATTAATTAACAATTTGTATCCAAAATTAACATCTTCCGTCGCATTGTCTAAAAGTAATTTCCGAACTCCTTGAACGCAATATGGGTTATATTATAAAAGTTATTATGTTATTAGCAAAGAAACAAAGAGTCGCATAAATCAAACGGATACTTAATCGATGTCGCACGTTTTGAGAATAGCTGTAACGATAATAAGAAATATTATCTCCTTCTGACATTTACATATAGATACATGTAATAACGTCAATGTTTATAAATAACTATGCTGAATCCTGATACATAATATACGTGGGGTCGAAAATAAATAAAAACACCAATATTCTTTTTTAATCGAAATAATAATAATTTAGAACAATAAATTTATTTCCTTAATTTTTTTTATACAAATTAATACGTCTACCGGGTCTCCGGAAGAATCCTCGTCACTCTTAAATTTAAAAAACTTCTTGGTATTCTCTCTTTCTCTTCTGGACACAGGCATTTCATGGTGGCTCTTCCTTATATTTATCGTAATTAAAACTTAATTTACCCTACATTTATTTATTTCACCACCCATTGTTTTTTTTATGAGACAGATCTGTCGCATTAAATTTATCAATGATTGATGAAGCCCTTATATACAAATGTTACAATCCAAATTGTTCGCATAATAAAGAGGGAGAGAGAGAGATTTACACTTATTAGATATAGTTACATACATACCTTGAAAAGGAAAAGATTTTGAAAGAACAATCATAGTAGGTACAACTAGGAAGTCAAAGAGACCACCGTTGTTTGTTTGTGTACTGGTTTTCCTCACACATAAATATTGTAGATAAGTATATGATACCGATATTAACAGATTAATGGCTACTTGCTGGAAACACATAAAACTCGAGTTAGCGTTAAGCTCAGTTTAGTAGTGTCAAATTGTGTGGAACTGTCAAGCTTAAAAAGCCGTGGTGGCCTAGTGGTTTGACCTATCGCCTCTCAAGCAGAGGGTCGTGGGTTCAAACCCCGGCTCGCACCTCTGAGTTTTTCGAAATTCATGTGCGGAATTACATTTGAAATTTACCACGAGCTTTGCGGTGAAGGAAAACATCGTGAGGAAACCTGCACAAATCTGCGAAGCAATTCAATGGTGTGTGTGAAGTTCCCAATCCGCACTGGGCCCGCGTGAGAACTATGGCCCAAGCCCTCTTGTTCTGAGAGGAGGCCTGTGCCCAGCAGTGGGACGTATACCTATAGGCTGGGATGATGATGATGATGTCAAGCTTAAGCCTGGATTAACTACTAAATCTCGATTTATTTTTTCCTGCAAGACGGCCTTAGATAGTAATGTCCTGATGTAATTTCAAAAAGCGCTCCCCAAAGCACAATAATATCCATATTATGGATCTCAGTCCCAAAGCGATTTGTCGCATTGTTAGCAACGAGACAAAGACTCACATAAATCAAGCAGTTAATCGATGTCGCGCGCTCGTTAATTTATCGCACGCTTCGAGAATAGGGGCCTGTTCCGAACGGTTTTCAATGACAACGGTCATGTTGAAGATTAATTGATTGACTGAATAAGGACAAGCCCTTCCCTTTACAGATGCGTAGTATCTCTAAGCCTGTGCTTTACAGTGTCAATATCGGAACCGGAACCCTGTTTTGTGACATTTTTAAAATCTATACAGCATGTATTTTTATAGAAACACAAAAAGTAACCAGACTTTGATTTTAGTGTAGTAATTTTTAGGTTTAGCATTAACAACCAGATAGTAATTCATTTTTGAAAAATTTCCAAGAAGCAACTATCTTGCGTATATACAGTCAAGGGCATACATATAATATATAGTAATATATACATTCCCAAGACGTCAGAAATATCTATACAACTTTATGCCAATATATCCTATAGCTATATATACTGGGTGGCCCATTTATATCGGTCAGTATGGGAAAGTCTGAAACTATACGACATACGAAAATTTCTTCTAAGGAACCATGACATCGATTTTAATAACAAGAAAAACTGCATTCATGCATTTTAAAAAAACCTGTACTCAGCTCGGGAATCGAACCCGGTTGTTTTGAAAAAGAAAACTTACACTATTTCTATTTAGATATCGATTGTGTACGTCTTAAGAAGTAAATGTGTCCATGAAACATTATGCCTTAAATGCGTTGTTTTCACATACTTTAATTTATTTTAGTAGGTATTCGAAGTGCCACCGTTACAATATTCAACAAATTCTGGCATGTAAAATTGTCTCTATGGTTGTTTGTACCTCTTTGCTGGTGTCGAAACTTGTTACATACACCACTTTACCTCTTTCTTTCTTTTTCTTGTATATATGTATGCCCTCGACTTTACAATGTAATATTGTGTACATTAAATTAACAGGAGAGAGAAGCAGATTTGTGACAGTAGTCACGTCAACAAGGTGTACAATACAATACAAATAAAGACTCTTTACATCAAAAATAGTAAACGATACAGAAATCAGGTAACAGAGAGAAAATTACAAGTTAAGCAATTAGCGGCCTTATCGCTTAAGAAAGTTCCATGTAGGTACCACGTTTCACGTTCCACGTTTCAAATTTTTCATATTTAATTTATAAAGCAGTGATTTACCGTATTTTGTGGTATCTACCTATACATTAAGAGTGTTTATACTTGGTGACCTGGCAACGTTGCATTTTTGTTAGTTTTTCTCGATTATTCCATAAAAAATTAATGAAAATTAAAAATGTGGTCTGATGGAACTCTTCTTGATATATTTATAAGTTAATGTATCTACTCCAATAATTATTCGTGATAGACTTTTATATTCTTTAAAAACTAATTTGTGTTTTTAAAGAAAATAAAAGTCTATAACGAATAATTATTGGAGTGGACACATTAACTTATACTTATATTAAGAAGAGTTGCGTTGGAGAGTGCGTCTGGACTGTACGTAAATGGGCACTGACAAAGTTTATAAAATTTACCAAGGGACTCCTAAAGTGTATCATCAACTTTCACACAATACTACATGAATTTTGATGCAGCTTCAAGAGTCCCGAGTATAATTTAATACCTGGAAAATTTTAATAATAGTTAAGTATCAACATCGTTTAATCAGTGTACAGCAAGTGTTGTCAGCCTAATTTTTTTTTATTAGTCGCGGTTACTCGTCTACAGCTTTCGCTGGCCAGAGTTTATGCGTCAGTGCTATGGGATGGCGAATATGTAATACAATATACGTTTATATGATACAAATTTGGATCCACTCAAACTCGTATAAAACAAAATTAAATCTGTTTTTTATCTCCTGTCAATAAAAAGCCAATCAAAATCGATGCCAAAGCAAAGGCTTAAATAAAGATGCCGTCTTTAAAATCCCTCCCGAGCCAGCACGCCCGGGTACGCAAGATACAAGCTAACTTTCATGTACAGCTTAGGTGATAGAAGTAAGTGCACTGAATATTTTTTAGTGCGTTACAGTGTCTCTGCACTACCAAGCACTACGTATCTTTTAACTACGTGTCGTGCCGTTAAAAAAGTAAAAAGATTTTAAAAAGTAGTTTTTATAGGAAATAAACATTGGGTACACCAAACCAATCAATTCATTATTTTGCCCATATTTTTTAATTTACAAATTTACTTACGTAGATACTGTTAAACTTTTTTTTGTAAATATCCATAGGTACTAATATTATAAATGTGAAAGTGTGTGTGTATGTATGTTTGTCCGTCTTTCACGTCGAAACGGGGCATCGACGTGATTCTTGGCATAGAAATAGTTTATGGGCGCGAGGGAACAGCGCGCGATAACCGAATTCCACGCGGGCGAAGCCGCAGGCAAGAGCTAGTAAAAAATATAAAAGAGTGTGTAAGTCTCATTCTCAAATACTTACCTGTTGGCAGCGCAAGTTATAGATATCAATACATTGTCGTACCAAAATCCCTTGTAGGTAAATACATTTCTAATCATCCCAGCCTATATACGTCCCACTGCTGGGCACAGGCCTCCTCTCAGAACAAGAGGGCTTGGGCCATAGTTCCCACGCGGGCCCAGTGCGGATTGGGAACTTCACACGCACCATTGAATTGCTTCGCAGGTTTGTGCAGGTTTCCTCACGATGTTTTCCTTCACCGCAAAGCTCGTGATAAATTTCAAATTTAATTCCGCACATGAACTTCGAAAAACTCAGAGGTGCGAGCCGGAGTTTGAACCCACGACCCTCTGCTTGAGAGGCGATAGGTCAAACCACTATGCCACCACGGCTCCCAATTTCTAATAATGTACATATGGAACATTTCTAATAATGTATGTTGTTATTTCTGAATCTGTATCTACTTTACTTGTGAAATCCTGTGATTAGAGTAAGTGTTACTATAAAATAAGCTTATTGTCATTTATAGCTTTGAAAAAATAAATAAAATAAGCTTAGCTGTTTTGTAAGCTGTAAAAAAGTATAGCTTAGACATAATTTGGATGCGGGCGCACCGCCGGAAGCAAGCGACGTGCGTTGATTTCAAAATGGCGCCGATCTTACACTCTCGGTCCTGTTTACCCGACCGATGCGAGTTTCATTGTGCTCTTAGATATATTTTCAGACATTTTCATGAGGTACCAGAATAAATAAAGATCTACTAAGAAATATATAGGTAAGAAGTTTTGCCTTCGTCATTTTTGCTGCAGATTATGCTACACTACCATCCTACTCGTTGTTTCGTTTTAACCCGACTGCCCGAAGGAGTATGTTTTTCGAGCATGTATCTATGTAGGTATGTCCATTTCTTTGGTCCTCGCTCCGTCCTAAACGGCTGGACGGATTTCAACATTGTGAGGTTATCATTAGATTCGTATAATAACTGTCGGAGTGACATAGGATATAGCTAATAATATAATGCTTCTTTCCATATGGCGTACGCGAAAAAATATGGAGGGGGGATAATTTTTTTTTATTCCAGATATGTATAGAACTTGATTATTTGAGACTATAACCTAGTTGCTTTAAAACAAATAAACCGTCATAACTAGCTGTTACCATAAATTTATGGGACACTCGTGTTTTGATAGCTCACAAAAAGTACAGTCACCTGCATTTTTGTCTACCACAGCGGGGCCTTATTGGAAGTCCGAATGTACCTAATGTATGAACGATCGTTTGTCATATTGAGCCGAATGAATGCTGGGCGCACTGCGCCGACCAGTTTTTTTTACGAGTGAAAAGGACCTTTTGCAAATCATAAAGTGATCATAAATATAAAGGACATGTGAATTAGTGAAATGAACTAAACTGTGGGAGGTGGACATACAATGGTGAACTATTAAACTTAAATATAGATTTAAAATAATATACTTAATTCGTAAGAAATAGAAATACATAGTCGTATAAAGTAATATAAAAAAAAAACTAAATCAAAAGTTAAATTCGGAAACTATTATAAACAAGAGAAAACTTGTAATGGATGCGGCCGGGAGTTGTCGTGATGGAGTGGATGCCAAGCAGCAGGGTAGTAGATGGTGTCGCGGACGAGGTGATGGAGTCGGAAGAGCTGATGAGAGAACTGACCACAGCAGAACAGCAAGATTTTCTTAAAATATAGAATACAAACATTTTGGTATACGTAGCTATTCGAGTGTTAACAGTTTTTTTTATCAGAAGAAAAGTAAATATTAAAGAATTCTCTTTTTATTTAAAATTTTGGGTAAATTTGTTAATTTTTGGATGTAAAATCGAAAGTTACATTTTTATTATATTTTGTTTGGAAGTACAATTTTATATTAATATTATGTTAGTACTCATTTAAAAAAAAAATAATTAAATATTTTAATGGTGTTTACAGTTATAGGTGCCGCTTGTTGACGAGATAATTCTGTCGTAATATTTTTTTTAAAGATTTATAAACAAGTAAACTAATTAGTCTTAATATATTTGTGCTCTAAAAATAGACCCTTAGTAACAGCACCGAGTTGGGATGATCTCACTTAGGTCACCCAATAAGGTAAAGCATTCCGCGTCTGTTATTACAGCTCAAATTTCACCAGGTAAGATAGCTACTGTGCGCTCTTTTAACGACTTTAATAATTAATTAGTTATGAAATACTTAGTTATAAATTTACATTACCGAATGATGAATGATTAAAAGCAGTACATAAAAAAAAAATAGACAGGTCTACTTAGATACGTTTTGGGAACAAATACTTTAAAAATATGCGTGTTTTTTTCCTTCAAGAAAATGGTTCTTTTTTTATTATCACCTAATCGTCCTTTTATTTTGCTGCAGCTGGATAAGAAGGTTGATTTAGAAATAATTTTGTTATTGCCGCTGGGCTGATCATCCAGCTGCCATGCCAAATTATTGAAACAATTTTTTTTAAGCATATAATATACGATTCAATGTCATTGTATTTTAAATATTTTCATCACTGTTGGTCAATGGTTATTTTAATATTGAGTTCAAGATAATGTAGAGTTTTGGGAATTATACAAATATTAAGGAATGGAATTAGATTAGGGACGCAATAGAAATAGAAGGATAGGGAAAATGGTGACAATGATATTCATGTTCATGATTCAATGGTGATTTTTGAGGAGGTGTGTGTCTACACTACAATATAACCTCTTTTTTCTCTGAATCCAATAATTGTTCAGAATTGTTATAAAACAAACCTAACCTACTCTATAGTTTTCTATAGGATGACCATTTAAAAATTTCAGAAACTGTAAGATTTCAGTGGGGAAAAAATTATGTCAAAAATTATGGTATGACTAGCGAAGAGTACCTATGCAAACTTTGGCGCTCCCGTCAGATATTGGTGCTGGCGACTGTACTAGTTGATTGGTGTCACAGGTGTAGCTGGGGAATTTAGGCCTGGAATTTTGAAGCCTATTACAATAAGGGCTATATTATTAATTAACATAAACATGCAGTATGGTAGCTATTTATCACTCTACTATGATAAATAATAATAAAAATAATAAAAAGAAAAAAAAGACGTTTACGCTTCTATCGGAATAGAATATTTCAACTAAACCACCATACATTTTTTTTCTGCAATTAAAGGCATATTGTGCAATAGTAGAACTGAATCTACTCGTAATCTATCTATCTAATACCAATCTCGATAACGGCTCCAACGATTTCAATGAAGTTTGGCATGTAGGGGTTTTGCGGGATGAAAAATCGATCTAGCTTGGTCTTATCTCTCGGAAAACGTTTATTACTGTGTTATAGCCCGAGCGAAGCTCGGTCGCCCAGGTACCATCAGCCAAATAAGTGGTCTACCAATTTTTGAACAAGTTCCTATCAAGTGAATATGTCGCTTAAGTCGAACTTTCAAAGTTGACAAACACGTCTATTGGCATTATTGTTTTATGAATGCAAACGATTATCAGCTTTAGGGTGGTAGACCACATATTTGGCTGATAGTACATAATATACCTTTTTCTTCTGCATGTTGATTTTTTTTCTTAACGAGAGGTTAAATGAGCTGTAGTAATCAAATGCTTTGCTTAATCACAATTTTCAAATTCAAAATTTTACTTTATCGTTTTTTTATGTATAAATCAATGTAAAATTTACATACTTTATCTTTAATGTCAGAAACTCGAGAGTTCAGCAGGTATATATATGTATTATATATATGTAGTTACTTAATCGTACTAAGATCATGTTTACTCTACTACATTGAAAACAATCATTATAAAGAACTATCATATCGTAAGAAAAATGAACCCAAGAATCATTAAAACCAAGTA
>NC_133482.1:2865623-2910912 GCF_025370935.1 Choristoneura fumiferana | reverse complement strand
CGTTTGAGGATTAGTAGTGAACCTTTACTAGATTTCTGGCAGATAGGCTATTTTTATCCCAACCATAGAGTGTATACTGATCCCAATAGTCCCATGGGATGTAATAACACGCAATCTCAAGCTCTGAGTCTAAAGACGTGAATTGTATGGACTACATGCAAACATAACTAAAGACCACCGCGTGTATTTTGGGAGTTACAACAGGAATTAAGTACTTACCTACAAGTTTCTTTAAAGATATTTTTTTGATACCACCTTTTTTGTATGTACTTGCATGATGTATGTCGGCGGGCGATCGTAAAATTTGCCAGATCATGAAATTCCTAGGCGTATCGTGAAATGGCGCCATTTCATGAATTGGCTAAGGGACACCCGCCATATCGTTAAAAACTCGCCATTTTACGATTTGCCCAGTGACGTTCAGGCAGATCATGAAATTCCTAGACATATCATGAAACGCCGCCATAGCGGTTCTGGCACTTCGCTTTCTTCGTTCGCTTGGCTCGTGCGTTGTGGTCATAATTCATACTAACCACTCCTCGCTTCGCTTGTCGTAGCTAAATTTTTCTTTTTTCGACATATCACGATGTGCCTGGTATAGAGCTAGGAATATCGACGAATGCGTTGCTCTAATCGTTCTGCCATATTTTTACCCAGGCACATCGTGATATGCCTAGCCAACTTTTATATATATTATATCAATTCCAATTAGATTCACCAGTTCACGGTAAGTGGCTTGCTTTTTACAGACCACCTAATTTCCATTTGGTCGGTTTTCATTGGCCATTTGGCTGGAATTCTAAAATTCAAGACCTATTCAGCAAACGGCCTATGTAAATGGGTCCTATTCAAATTAAAAGGGCATAACCCCTCCTTGTTTAACTATTATAGGTTTTACGAGTAATGTTATTGTGAAATAAGCTGTAATTAGAAGCTGTTTAACATAAATTTAATTTAACAAAAACTTTCAACCCAACACTACGAATTGCAAAAGATATTCGTATCTTCCCGTCCCGCTGACGCTTAGATTATTTAATACGAGAGTGAAAGGGACGGTTCGATACGAACTTCGATTTTCGAATTTCGTAGTAGCCCCCCAGTTAAAGGTGCGGCCACATGCAGCCGCTCGCCGCTCGATTGCTGCGATAAATCTGTTCACGTGACCCTATGTTGAAGGTGATTTTAAATTTCCCACGACTCAAAAAAGTTAGCGTCAAGTCGCCGCGTCGAGCAGCAGCGACAAGATGATTTCTTGCGGGAATGATCTTGGTCTTGGAAGCTGATTTCTTAATCTCATTTAGTAGCAGTCGTGGCAGTGGTACAAATAAAAAAATAGGAGTGAATAAAAAAAAATGCCGAAATTGAAGAAGTTCTTTTTCCAGCGATAAAGCTCAACATTTTCAGCTTTATCGCTATATGTCACGTGACCAGATTTGACAGTGGAAACGAGCGTCTAGCGATTTCATGTGGTCGCACCCTGAGGGGAATCAAAAATAACACGTTGTATACCTGCTTTTTATACATGAACAATATCTAATGTAAGAAATAGGGGTATAAAAATCTAAAGGCTTCGTAAAAAGGTGAGAGTTGGCGCCTCTCCAAACGCTTACATAAAAAATGTAGTAAGTTTCGTTCGAGCAAGAAAACTCGGTTATAAAAGTTATATTATCATAGGTATGCAGCCGATAGTTTTAGCTAAATATGGCGCTGCCACTCCAAAGGTTATAAAAAAACCGCGCAAGTTTTTTTTTTGCTCCAAGTGCAAAATGTCTACCCCATAATGGCGTCAACTCGAGCTTTCGTGTCGAGGTCTGGCAACCCCAACTGCGGTACTAAACGGCGTCGCATAATTATTATTCTTCCAATGACGTAATTAACAACCGGAAATAATTTCAATTTTACCGCTTTCACCCGACATCTTGAAATGAGAGGCTGTCTAGCGGCTCCTTTAAATATAAGACGTTATGCCAGGCAATTTTGCAAATGGCGGTGAAGGCTTGTAGCGTAGGAATAGAACAGAGGCGGTTGACGTATATTTAAAAAAAGCCGGCCAAGAGCGTGTCGGACACGCCCGAAATAGGGTTCCGTAGCCATTGTAGATTTCGTATTTTGTACGGAATATTCCAAGTTTAGGTATATTTTATACCTTAGGCTGCTATTTATAATTCTCAAGAAAACTTAACCGTTAGGTATAGTTTTCCTTGTAAGTTTGATATAATTAATACCATCCCGAATTTTTTTTTTTTTTCAAAATCGGTCATCAGTCCTGTGAGCAATGATTATTTTATCTATGACTGAATGAAAAACATAATTAGTTATGAAATTTATTATTATTATAAGCCTGTTGAGGTACCACTGCTGGGCCAAGGGCTCCCCCTATGTCCTCTACTCGACCCGGTCTTGGGCGATCTCTGACGCAGCTGCAAAGAAAGGCGTCCAGGTCATCCCGCCATCGACACCTGGGCCTGCCACGCCACCGAACTTCGTTTTGTGGTACTTATCGGCTATTTTGGCCTACCTATTGGGTTCCATGCAGCTGACGTGGCATGAAATTTAAATAATATAAAGTACGTCAAAAATTACTGACCTCTAACAATATAATATTGTTTTGCCGCGCATTACCTATTAAGTCAGGTCACTAGTTTCTCAGAAAAATTAACTTCATTTGACCTACAGAAGTTCCTTTAAAATTGAATCAAAATAACACGTAATTTTTTTTTCAGTACTTTTTACCATTTTGGAAAGATCTGGTGACAAAATTGATAAGTATATTATATTACTGGTGCAAATGTTGGCCATCGCTGTGCGACCGGGCCGGCGCCTTTGCGCCTGGTAAATATGACGCGGGACAGTTTATTTGACTGACTGTACTTTGTATTGTATTTTGTGTTTATCTGACTATTTTAATAAATAAATGTTCTCTCATATATGTTTACGTAAAAGAACCAAACTTACAAAAATTACAAATAAAAGGTATTATTCTCAAGAGATCGTTACCAGGTGAGGCAACGTGCGAAGCAATTTACATTTCGGCATTTTCCTCCGCACCATGAATATTTTCTTGCCTACAGTCGCGATAAGGGTACCAGAATAACATTACGAAGACACGTCGTCCAAAACGGGCGGTAAATTTTGGGGAACGCACGGCTCGGGGAATTTATCGTGCGCTTTGATAATAATGGAGTTTTTGTTGTTGGTACTGTGAGAGGTCTGATTCGGTTGCCATTCGCTGGCGCTGGTTGGTATCAAATGGGACTTTTTTTAACTAACCATGAACAGGGTGCCCCTGCTGGACAAAGACCTCCCCTCATGATCTCCACACCTCGCGTTCCAGCGCAATGTATTGTATAACTATAACTCAATCCCTCCAACCCCTTGTATACGCGTCCAAACCGTCCCGTTGTCTTGTTCTCGGCCTACCTCGCTATCGATGGCCGTCCTTCGGTGCCCACCAAGTGACTGTGAAAATATTAATCCAAATGAGTAGGTACACGATTGACGTAGGTATTATTATGAAATTGGCAGCATAGGGTCGCGTTGCCTCTCGGTATTGATAAATCCTGGTCAAGTTGTTTTGATTTATCTCAACAACTAGCCGTTACCCGTGACTCCGTCCGTTTAGAATTCGGCTATCGCTATCCCGCGGGAACTATGCAATTTTGCGGGATAAAAACTATCCTATGTCCTTCCCGGGGACTCTATCTGTATACCGAATTTCATCTAAATCAGTTCAGCGGTTTAAATTTACAAACTTTCACATTTTTATAATATTAGTGGGACTCACTATGTAAACACAACACAACACAACTAGACAACTAGCCACTAGTTGCCCGCAACTCTCACGATGTCGTCAGTTCACCCAGTCTGCCGTCCTAACGAAGAAGGCGGCAAAGTGACTTTAGCGGCTTTTTAACTTTTTGATACATGCATACTCAGAAAAAAATTCTGCGTCGAACGGTATTGACTTTTTTTTTCTATGCCAGTTAGTTCTCGAGATACACAGCAGTTAAATGACACGTATTTTGGTTTTTGTTGGGGTTTTATAATCTAAAAAGCCATGATTGGTATTAAATAAGCTAAAAAGACGTTATGTCTCATTAGCTGCTTTATATCATGCTTAAAATATAACCCTTTTCTAAGCTAAAAAGCGCTTATCGACTATTCATACTTTAAAAAGCGGCTAAGTTCGTTTAACGAGGTTTTAACGAATTGTCATTGCTGAAGTTAAATACTTGTTTATAGTCTTAAAAGCAGTATTCTTTAAATTATACTCTATAATTACGTTATGGGACCTTAGCCGCCTTTTTGCCTATAACACTTAAATACATTACGTAATACATTTAGGTGTCAGGAAAGCGGTGACCGCCTTTTTACTTCAGTGACATAGAGTTGATTTTTGTTCAATAATATTTTTGAAGCGGTTAAATAGCAATAATAAGTTAAAAAGCGGCTAGATTTTTGTCAATGTTAAATAATATTAAAATGTTTAATTTTAATATATATTAAAAAATCTTACGTAGTTTTTTGGTTAACGTCAATTATGTTACCTAAGTAGTTTTGTACCTAGATTTAAGTAAAATTGAGGTTTTGACTTTTGGGTGAATTTTTGAAATCATTTTTTTACGTAATTTCGGCAGGCAATTTTTTTAATTTTGTGAAAATAATCACTCGTTGAGATACTCTTTTGGATTAGGATTTCAATGATACAAGAGGCACCTATTTAAATTCAATAACTAAGTAGCAATGCGATATTGAAAAAAAATCGCCACTGAAATTACGATATTGACAGCGAAATTACGTTTTTATGAATAACATAGGAAATAAGTTTGAAATTACGAACTATTACTATGATTTATGTACGTAACTATAATTTATTTTATATACATGTACATATCATGTGTATAGATATATTAATAAAGTAAAGAATTAAAGTTTTAAATTATTGATTAAAGTTATTCTTAATTATCAATAATTGAATGTAGGTTTGATCAAAATAAATCAATGCGAAATCGGTTCGCTTGACCTTTGAAAATTCATAATTTGCGAAGTCGTTCTTGCACCTACTGTAAACGACAGCATATACTAGCATGCTCATTAGCAGACGTGTTCATACATTCGTCCTTCCAACCCCCGCCTCACGTAGTACGCTCAAAGATGGCAGGGTGATCCATATAGCCATCATGCCTACTTTAAGCATGTCATAAACATACACGCTAGTGCTAGTAGTGATACTAGTAGATAGTAATTGCTCATTAATAGCATGCTTTTGTGCTAGTAATGAGCATAATTTCACATGAAACTACCGTTAGATTTAATCATAAAGATGGTGAACAAAAATGCCACCGGGATTACGGCACCGAAGATTACGACAGCGAAATATTTTGGTGAAATAAGACCCAAGTCAACTAATAAACAAAAATAGACACATTCAATTAAAATAATTGTATACCGCACAACAGGTATCCACGGATATTACTGTTCAGATGACCAAAACACATCGCGCGAAAGACTTGTAGTGATAGGCACACAAAATTCGCTAGGTGGAGGTTCACTCTGCGTCATAACTAAAACACAATTAATGTACTTTTCCATAAAAATGCGAACATAGTGTTATGATTTCTAACCATTACGATATTGGCAAGTATTTGCGCTAAGTGATATTGGTAGCTGGACTTGGGACAATTACAAAATGGTCAACCTATTTTTCAATAAAAATGTATTTAGTATGACAAAGTAAAAATAGAATGCATTATTTAATTAACTTCATTTTGATGTAAGTTTAGTAGGAAAATGACTCCAAGACACAAAGTTATGGTCAATTGATTCAACAAAACCGCGTGTGGGACAGGCCTCACAGACTTACTGCAGTAATGCAGTTAGTGTTTCTAGGTTTGTGATATTTTTAATGCTGCTTTAATTGAAGATAACAATGTTTATTATGTTAAACCTCGTCTATTGTATTGTATACAACGTATATAAAATTGTGTGGTATTATTTTATTACGAAGTTTATTTTTAATTGACCTGGGAGAGCCAAAAAAGTTGCTCTGAAAATTCACCCTTTTATGAGTATATTTCTCATTTCAAACTTTATAGAAGTAAATAATGAACACAGTTCAATAATAATGTGTTAATTGATAGTACCAATTTAGAAGTTTTTATGTTTTGAAGAATAAATCGTTGATTTTTTTATACAGATGATGGTTCCGGGGTCATGAGCAGGAGTGAAAGGGGTGATGGGGAGATTCACACTGAGCAACTTTTACTATGGGATCAGCCACGAAATCGTGAAAAAAATCAGCTATTCCATACATTTCGGATAGTAAGAGATCAATTATCTCTTAATTAGGTGGTTTTTTTTTTCGTGATTTCGGGGCTGGTCCCATAGTAAAAGTTGCTCAGTGTGAATCTCCCCATCACCCCTTTCAGTCCTGCTCATGACCCCGGAACCACCCAGTATAGTATGCCTTTTAATTTTTTGTCATTACCTCTTCTCAAACAGCATAACACTTAATAATCGTAGTCCCATCATAACCTAAAATGCCGTTATCTACAGAGTGACTCACATATTACGGCTTTTTAATGTATTGAAAGTAAATATTTCTGTTGCTTAATAATTTTGATTAAAAAGTTAAAAAAGTATCTAAGCTTTAAAACGGTTAAGGTGCTTTAACTTCATTTTTATTTACAACGCAACGAGCATCTTCTACTAGCAATAATAGACAATACCGCGGCTATCTGTAGTAACGACCTTCTAGTGTATTAATCGGACATAACTTTCATTTAAAATAACAATACTTTAAAAGTTATGTAGAATACTAAGCTTAAAAGTCGCTAGGGTACTGCTAACGGCCTTTTAACTTAGTATTCTTCGTCGAATAATATTCACAAATCCTAAGCTATAACATAAAAGCCTCCACAATTAATACTATTTATAATTTTTGTATAATGAAAATATATACATAAAAAACGTGATTTTTTTATCTAAATTTTAATGTAATCAAAATTTTTGTGAGTCAATTTATGCCTAAGATACAGGTGTTTTAAATTTTGAAAAGTTTTTGCCGTTTTTCTCGAAAGTTACTTTTGTCACTTTGCCGCCTTCTTCGTTAGGACGGCAGCAGTGGGAGGCCTACCATGCAATGCTTCGTCTTCCGGTTCGTGGTTGCCACTCAAAAATATGTTGGTATCCTTATTACACAAGCTTTTGATTAAAAAATCGCATCTAAATCGATCCAGGAGTTTGAGAGCTATGATGCCACAGGATAATATACTAGCGTCAAACTCATAACGATCCCCTTTTTGCGTCGACGGTTAAAAACATCCTCTAGCACAGCCTTAAAAAAATTCGGAGGATTAGAAGAAAATTTTATCTTAAGAAAAGACAGATAGATAAATAGACAGGTAGCTTCAGAAGGGCTGCAGGAGCGTCGGCATCGCCGCAGATAATGTCCCGGTACTAATCTGTCCTTGCCGGGCACCTGAGACAGGGCCGCTGGCACGCCGTTAACTGACCTTTAACTAGCCGCTAATTGACGTTCAAAGTAATCTAGACTTGATTTTGACATGTTCATATTTTACGGTGAATTAGAAATAGCCAAGACTCGTTTAACCCAGCTTCAAATTCTTGCATTGCACTGAATCACCATCTTTGCAATACGGCCCAAACGTAGAGGTAAATAAAACAAAAGTTCTTGCAATACATGTTGAATCCAAAATCAAAACAAAAATGTTAAGAAAATAAAGAGTCAGCTATAAATAGACAGATAGTTACAAAAGGGTCTCAGGATCGTCGGCATCGATGTCCCGGCATTAATCTGTCCTCGTCGGGCACCTGAGACGGGGGCCAGTGGCATACCATTAACTGCCGTTTAATGAATAGTCAATTAAAGTTACTAAAATTGCTGCCCATTAACCGGCAACACCCAGTGACTCTGCAAATAATTATGCTGCCGATTAAAAAAGCCGTGGTGACCTAGTGGTTTGACCTATCGCCTCTCAAGCAGTGGGTCGTGGGTTCAAACCCCGGCTCGCACCTCTGAGTTTTTCGAAATTCATGTGCGGAATTACATTTGAAATTTACCACAAGCTTTGCGGTGAAGGAAAATATCGTGAGGAAACCTGCACAAACCTGCGGAACAATTCAATGGTGCGTGTGAAGTTCCCCATCCGCACTGGGCTCGCGTGGGAACTATAGCCCAAGCCCTCTTGTTCTGAGAGGAGGTTTGTGCCCAGCAGTGGGACGAATATAGGCTGAAAAATTCTCTTGTTGCCAATTATTATCTTATACGTGTGTTACGAGTGCCGCTCAAAAGATATTCAAAATGTTAATGTAATGTTATATTTGGTACCTATAATGCTACATTTCCTACAAGTCTATTTATTCAAGAAGTAAAGTTTATGATTAATTTCATATTTTTTTTAGGTCAGGTTAAGTTACGTGTAAGTGCTTAGTTTTACAAAAGTGTTTTTTCTGTTTTCAAGACATACCGTACCTACACTTACAAACACTTTCCCCATTCACATGCATACTCGTTATGCCGTATCCTGTTAAACTGGTAAAACGCAAAATAACCTACCACAATTTTTCACAATTACAAAACAATTCCTCCTCATTTAGAATAACTAAAATTTCACTGGCAGTTAACCGGCAATCAGGAGCACCGGGCCTGACCCGCTTATTATGCACGGGAGCAGTGGCCTGATTCCACAAAAATGGCACTCCACGGGGACTGGGGTATTTTATCGTCCGCCAAATTGCACTGCATTACCCCACCGTCGGGGTAAATTATAGCTTGCAGTACTTCAGTGGCACAATGAGGTCCGCTGTAAAATTTTACAGGGTGCTTGTTGATTTAAAATTAATAATGATCTGAGATACTCGACCAAGTAAGTTTTTGCCATTTTTATTACTGTTCCTGCATTAGAATAAAAATAATAAAGCTGCTTGGCACGTTGACTTGTGTAGGTAAGTGTTAAAGTCAAGGTGAAATTTTGTAAGGATGGATGTAAGGAAGGTGATGGATGGATGTTGTTACTCCTTCACGCAAAAACTACCGACAATTGATGTAGTTTCGAACGGTCAAGGACAGCATTGTGAGTTGTGAGGAAACCTGCACACTAGCGAAGAAATTCAATTGTTTGTGTGAAATTCTCAATCCATACTGGGCCCGCGTGGGAACTACGATCCAAGCCCTCTCATTCTGCGAGGAACCCTGACCTAGCGACAAGAGATAAAATTCGTCAAAATCCTCAGCCAAAATGCCTAACCCTAATGTTACAAAAAAACTTTATTTCCCGTACTTTAGTATTTTATAGTCGGGATTTAGCACTGGTTGAATACCCGTGCAACAGTAAAAATTGGATCTCTTTTTACCGCGATTTCTATAGTAAAAAAACCGGCCCATAGAAGCGAAACTCCTTGTCGAATATGATTCGAAGTAGGTAGGTACCTACCTATACTCCTAAAATCGAAGTTTGTGTCGTAATGTCTCGCTTGTCTTTTTAGGGTTCCGGAGCCAAAATGGCAAAAACGGAACCCTTATAGTTTCGCCATGTCTGTCTGTCTGTCTGTCTGTCCGTCCGCGGCTTTGCTCAGGGACTATCAATGCTAGAAGCTGGAACTTTGCAAGGATATACCTATATGTAAACTATGCCGACAAAATTGTAGAATAAAAAATTAAAATACATTTTTTTAGGGTACCTTCCATAGACGTAAAGTGGGGGTGATTTTTTTTTCTCATCCAACCCTATAGTGTGGGGTATCTTTGTAGGTAGGGGTAGGTACGTAGGTCTTTTAAAACCATTAGGGGTTTGCTAAGACGATTTTCCGATTCAGTGATTTGTTTGCGAAATATTCAACTTTAAAGTGCAAATTTTCATAAAAATCGAGCGCCCCCCCCCCCCCTCTAAAATCTAAACCGGTGAGTGGAAAAATTTGAAAAAAATCAGGATGGTAGTAAGTATATTAAACTTTCAAGGAAAACTATAACGGCTAAGTTTGCTTGAGAATTATTAGTAGTTTATGAGTAAATAGCAGCCTAAGGTATAAAATATACCTAAACTTGGAAGATTCCGTATAAAATACGAAATCCTTAGAAAAATATTACTTAATTTTTTCGTAATGGCTACGGAACCCTATTTTGGGCGTGTCCGACACGCTCTTGGCCGGTTTTATTTATTGTACTTATCAGATCACAATGAAATGAAATTAAGTAGGTTATGAATGTTTATCCCGGGGAATACGGTATTTGACAACTCCTGAAATTGCCATATCTTAATATTATTATGAAAATATAGATATACAGATAGTGTTTAGCGAAGAGAAAATTTAAATCTGTTGAAAATTGGATTTTTAGTGATTTTTTGAAAAATCTATATACATGTCTCTTTCTCAAACGCTTTTCTCTATGCAGCAAGTATGGCGGTACTGGCGTGTGACGTCACATGCCAGTATTTCTTTCTCTGTCCAATCTTGAATTGCAAACCTTTATAACTTTGTTATTTGTAAAGGTAGCTTAAAAAATGTTTTTCTATTCGATAACAGGCATTGTGTAGTTTTAATTTATAAAACATATACAAAATAGTCAAATACCGTATTGTATGGTTCTTCGCAGACAACGTTAATTACATGTTCAATCAAATGTCCAATCATCTTTCCCAGCAAATGTAAACAATGCATTTGCCCATTGTACGTTTTCATTGTTTTTGCATCATTACTAGATTTAGTTTTAACTTAATTATTGGTAATTTGGTAAGCGTACCTACTTATTGTTGTTAAAATTATCGGAATATGTTTTGGTGAGAATCGGTAAGGAGGTAGATTTTTTTTTTCAGAGTACCTTTAGCATAATATGTTTTGTATGATTCTATCTCTGTTGGTTCTCCAATAAAGTAAAATAAAATAAAATAAAACAACGTCGCGGGAAACAGTTATTTTTCCTATAAATGTGAACATTTATGTTTGTTACATTACATTTATGTAAGTTTGACTTTCTGCCAAGTTTCTAGCGGCGCATTCTTCTTGGCAATGATGGTCTTTCCGAAAGCGCTGGTAGTTTAAAAAATGACGTGTAAAAGTGCCCATTGCGGCCTATTTACTGAATAAATCATTTGAATTTGAATTTTCTATTTCACGTATAACTGCTAAAATTTAGATGCCATTTAGTAAGAAGGTAGATATAACTACTTTTGAAGGCCTGAATAATCCCAAAATCTCAACCGTTACTTCTAGAAACAAACTTTTTTAGTTTTCCAATTTTTACGTCAAGTTTTTTGGAATTTCCCGCGGGAATTTAGTAAAATTCCGGAATTCCAATTCAGCTGCCAGATCTAATGATTTATCTTATTTCCTTTTGATTTATACACGGATCTCTAAAAATAAATTGAACCGGTACAAATCCAATAGACTTAATAAGAGTAAACCGTATACGACTGAGGATTACATTTGTTGGACCATAAATCGTTGCTATTTCGATAAAATGCGGTGAGAACAGAACCAAATTATCTAGAGCTCTTGCTGGTACTAGTTCCGATAGTAGAAATGGGGTCAGGTTATGTTGGCTTATGGAACAGACAGAATCATAAAATGTGTGGCTTTGTGCGTGACAGCTGGGTTAAAAGATATTATTATCTTTTTCAGGTTTCGTTTTAATTGTACGATTGAATTAAGAGACAAAGGTGTATCATCATCGCATCTAGTTAAGCTGCGTTAGCAGGTAGTTAAAATTACTATTTTTTTTTCTATTGTGACACGAAAATTAATCACACATTTGTATGAGTTTTTTAATTTAATACTTACACATATATTTATTTAAAGAAAGAAAATATAAAGCGGGATAATTATGAGTTTACATACATAAAAAAGAACTAACCTAAGATAGCTTAACTAACTGTAACAATGAAAATTATAAAAAGAATACCCCGTCTAAAAGATCTGCCTGTGGCAGGGTTCCCATGACGCTGGCCGCATTACCCCTTTGAATAATTTTTGTGTCACAATGGAAAAAAATAATAGTAATTTTAACTAACTGCTAACGCAGCTTAACAATATACATATAACTTCGTTTTTTTGGCATTAGTAAGAAGGCAAGCTATTTTGATGTGGCTTTTTATAGAAAAACACTTTTGAAAAATAAGTCACAGCAAATGTGCAACAAATAAAAGGACATAATAGTTACTGTTTTTTTATTAAAAACGTTTTTCAATAAAAAGACTCGTCAAGATTGTTTACACTTTTTCTAATGCTAAAAAAACGAAGTAGGTATACTCGTAGGTGTGCAACTTTTCGTCTTCACCCATCTCCACCATCCCAGCCTGTATACGTCCCACTGCTGGGCAGAGGCCTCCTCTCAGAACAAGAGGGCTTGGGCCATAGTTCCCACGCGGGTCCAGTGCGGATTGGGAACTTCACACGCACCATTGAATTGCTTCGCAGGTTTGTGCAGGTTTCCTCACGATGTTTTCCTTCACCGCAAAGCTCGCCCAATCCCATCCCATCCCCATCTACCCATATACCCATCTATTGTAGGATATCTGCTGTTAGACATAGGCCTCCACCATAGACCTCCAGTTGATTCGGTTGGAAGCGGCCTGCATACACCGTGAACCGGCACGCATCACGCATCGACAAAGATTCATCATCATCATCATCATTTCAGCCTATATACATTTTCTTCAAGTTTTCTAATAGTTTTCAGGTTTTTACCAAAAAAATATATAAGTAAGTTGCACTATAAATGAGAAAATATGAGAAAACTTAACGCTTATATAATGTTTCCTATGTAACCTTAGCGTGTTAAATTATGTATAACGACTACATAGATAACGACTAGGATTAGAGACATGAAATTTAGCGCCGGTTTTTTTATGCAACTTTAATGACAATTTTGGGAATTCCCACGGGAATTTTTGAAGCATCCCAGTACTTTGAGTGACATTTGGTATGTTGATAGCTGGAATTCGGATTTTTTTATTTAAAATTAGAATACATTTCTAGCGGTCGAATTGACTTTGGTAGCAATGCAAACACATTTGTAAATTGGATAGAAATGCAATTTTTTCACCAAAAGCTTAGATATTTATCGCTCATTCAAACGAGTAATAGATAAAAGCTTAAAATTTCACGGACTAAATCTGGTTTCTATTCAAATTAACTCACAATGTGGTCCAGAATTCAAGCATTACACCACAGTAACAAAAATTATAGACTAACCCCCTTATTCATAAACGACAATCAAACCTATTTTAGTTAAAATGCCGCTAAAATTCGTTTGTCCTTATCTGTCACTTCGACATTTGTATTTGTTAGAAAGGGACAAAGCATTTGTTAGTTAACATAGGCTTGTTAAGTTTTATGAATAAGGGGGTAAAGTAATAAAATAACACGGACTCACAAGCTTCCCTCACTTAACAGCATGGACGGACTAAGTTAAGTCCTATGTCTCTAATATAAAGTTCAGAATGAAACACGCGTCACGTGGAATATAGAACGTTGGCAAAGTAAAGCGATATTGTATAGCCAGCTGTCATGTTGGATCCGCTTCTCGTAAAGTGGTATGAAAATGGGAAAGTGTCTTAATCTTTTCCGGTATCTTACAGCCTGCGGTTTAGTTTTCGTATAAATTAAGGATAAGTTTCGTAGGTCTTACAAAGAGTCGGACATAGCTATAGCCCGTTCACACAGCGTCAAGTTTTGCAGGATCTGCCAACTATTGGAACCTGTAAAACCGGATTGTGTATTCACATGACCAGATGGCCTAGTGGTTAGAGAACCTGACTACGAAGCTTGAGGTCCCGGGTTCGATTCCCGTGTCGGAGCAGATATTTGTATGAAAAATACGAATGTTTGTTCTCGGGTCTAAGGTGTTTAATATGTAGTTAAGTATGTATCTATCTATATAATTATATTTATCCGTTGCTTAGTACCCATAACACAAGCTTTGCTAAGCTTACTTTGGGACTAGGTCAATTGGTGTGAATTGTCCCGTGATATTTATTTATTTATTTATTTATTATTTATGACCGCCCGGTTTTATAAGATCCTCCAGTCCTATAACCAGGACTCTGTGTGGACACTATCCGGTTTTTGACGCGTCCCCGCCCGTGCCCGCCCCCCTCCGACTCGCCGGATCTGGTTGTTTGCAGGATTCTAGATCCAAGCTTGTGTGAATGCAAGTATTGAAATACTGTTGCCACTAAATCGGACCCGGCATTTTATCGAACGATCGGACCGATTTATTTGTAGTCGCAAAATCGGATGACACATTTTGCAGGATATTTGTGTGGAATCCACGTCGTACTGTGGACGCGTGCATTAAAATACTGTTGCCACTAAATCGGATCCTACAATAAACAGTTCCTGCAAAGAATCGGATGTCTCCGTGTGAACGAGCTCTTACTTGTACGTTTAAAGGTAAAACGATAAATAAATAACATTAAGTTAGAAAAGTTGCGAAACCCTAGGCATTGTCATTTAAAAGTCCATTATCTCAAAAACGGCTGAACCGATTTTATGAAACAGCTAAGAGGAAAAAGAAAACTTGTTTTCACATAAGAAAAACCATACGAAACATAAATAAATTTTCAGGTGTTTTTGAATTGAAACGTTGTCAATTGAATCGTCAACAATGCAAAATGTAAGTACCTAGTACTTATCTGTTCTTTTATCAAAATGTGATATATAAGGTCAGACGTCATAACATTGTGCCTGGTAAAACCATACCATACGAGTAAGTTCAAAGCGATTATATCAGTTCCCGATTATCAGAAAGAAATGCAAGAGTGACAATTGGCATTGCTCTTTATTTTAGTTTTTTGCCACTAAGCGGTATGTAATGATAAACGCTTATGGTCCCAAAGGAAGACCAGCGCCGTTCGCAAGACCGGCAGATTGCTGATCTGGGACCATTTCGTGACATGCATACGTAACAATTTTTATTTTATTTTTATTATTGTTGCTGTTTTTTTTTTGGAAAATAGGGCGCTGTCCATTGGAGGACAATATTGCCAGTGTCTAGTAGGCTTTGCCGTTGTACGGTAAAAATTCTAGAAAACGAAATATGAGATGTAATGGTGGATGAACGATGACAGCGCGAATTCTATTTCTGTTTTTATTATTATTATTCTTATCCATGTCACTTCACGTCATGTAATGTCACGAATAAATGTTTTCTTTCTTTCTTTCTTTCTTTCAAAAATTCCAACGGAAAATTCAAACCCATTGAAATAAATTACATTGAGATTTTTCAACGAGGCAAACTGGGGGCAAAGAAATATTGAAAGCGTTCTAATGATGGCTTTCAGGAGCACCTAATTAATTACCTTTCATAATTTACTACCGGAGATTTTGCAACATTTAAGGTATTTGCGCACTAAATGCAATGTAGGTACATGAGTATATTGAGAAGATTGAAAGAAAATACATTTGTTTAACGTCATAAAAACATTACAATCAGATAATAATGAAAAAAAAATATGACGCTAAATAGGTCCCCACTCAGCATAATGTCACGGCAAGCCTTATAGAGTGATACACTTACGCCAAGAACTCATAAAAAACCGGGCAAGTGCGCGTCGGACTCGCCACCGAGGGTTCCGTACACATTTATAGGTATGTAAGTAAACGGGAATCGTGTCTTGAAGATATTTCTCGCTTTTTCCGAGTGATTTAAACATCCAGTGTATGCAGAGCCCTACTCTTAAGCAAAATGTACGCATTGTGGGGTCACATTATATTGGTCATTGATATTTACAGACAGACATAAAAAATCAAGATTTCCAGACTTCATAGTTGGTTGTGTTATAATAGCTACCTTCATACCAAATTTCAAGATTCTGAGTTCACGGGAAGTACCCTGTAGGTTTTGATTCCCTTGCGAGTTTCGAAAATTTGCGGAAATTTGCAGCATAAACGGCTGCATCTTTTGATTGCGTTGGCTTAGAAGTTTTATTTTTTCACAGCTCCAAGCGACAGTAGACCTCAGTACTTGATATAAATTTCAGCTTGATACTTTCACGAGCTCCCGAGAAAAAGGGTCTTGACAGACAGAGAGACGGACAAAAAGTGATTCTATAAGGGTTCCGTTTTTTCCTCTTGAGGTACAGAACCCTAAAAATAATCGAAGATGTCATCAAATTCATAAAAAATGTGACCACGAAAATGAGGCAGTTAACGCTTGAGTATTAATCAATCAAGCACGTCAATCAATCGATCAATATATCACGTCATCTGTCAGAAAAGGATGGATCCGCTACGAACTAAGCGAGAACATTAAATAGAGCTGACGCAGTTCCCCGGCTGATCCCTTACGGCTTTCAGGTCACTGAAAACGGGAAACTTAGACCTCTTTTATGTACGTTTTATGCGCCTCGATGCCTACAGTTTTACACGGAACTGCTTCTTCAAATACTTGGGTTCATAGCTCGTCGGGTCAGAGAGTAAGAGCAGTTTATATAAAAATATATACCATACCAGTTTTAAGTGTTTTTCAAGTACGCCAGACGATATTCGAACCCGCATTTCTTAGCTTTAGGCGCAATAATGTGCTACCAACAGTACTAACAGCAGTACAAAGCGGCTACAACGAAATTCGAAAATCGAAGTTCGTCCGTCCCTCTCACCCTCGTATAAGCGTGAGCGGGACGGCAAGATACGACGTTCGAATCTTACACTTCATAGTAGAGATCGCTCTGAAGCGATAAGGCCGTCTATTGCTTACCACAGAAAATCTCTGTGTATATTTACCTGTGTTTACTGTACTGCTTACTGTGTGTTGGTGTGCAATAATTGATCGGGTGTTGCCATACATGCTTCCGGATTGAAAGTTTCTTTGCGACCTTCTTTCCGCTGGCGTTCGTGTCGTCATAGTGTTTGTATGTACTTATATGTTTTAGTTTTTAAGAGAAGTTTCCCTGCCGCGCCCGCGTTAGGTATTCGTTTGGGATATTGCTGTCTTTATCGCTCGTGACATAAGCGCTCGCAGCCGTCCCCCCCATGCCTTCCGCAACGACGTCCGTAATTTATATCGAGCGAGATAGCTGTAGGCTTTTCAAGATTTGGGCAGTTGAATTTTGGGTTTCGTTGTCCTCATATTATACAAAAAGTATAGCACAGAAATTAATGGTACTTAATATAGAAAAAAAAATACGATTATCTACTATAACAATAAAATCATCTATCTATTTTTCAATTATGTTCTCTTTTTTAAACCAATTGTAGTCATATCCTACTACGTATATCGTTTGACATGATTTTGACGTAAATTGCATCCGTCATCCGCCCACTGGTTATGACAAAATTAATTTTGAAAAGTGCCACCCCTCGACGCCCCACCCCGCGGTGCGAAAACGGCCATTAAAACACGAGTGACATTTTGTTTACGTTACATCAATGTTCTAATACATAAAGTAGGCACTTGCTGGCCATCATTCAGGCTGTTACTACGAGAACACCTCATTTCCCTGCTCTTATCTTATATTTTATGCAAGCTGATTTAGCTGATACAGCGTGTAAGGTAGTGAAGGTCGGTGTTGCCCTCCTTGGGAAAATCAATAGTAGGTTTAAAATGCTCGGTTTTTATTTTATGGTTTACCTACTATAAGAATTATTTTAAAAATTGTCATTGCGGCAAATACTTATAGTATAAGCAGTAAAAGTGGAAGGGCGGTTGTGGTGCTCAAAATGATCTAAACACTCTCTTATTAGGTACCTTGGTGACCGCTCATTCACTTCTGCTGCTGACTGTACCTCAAAATCGATAAATTTTCTTAGTGCAATTTGTGAGCTCAAGGGTCAATTTTGTCGACGTCTTCATTTGGAATGAGCTATCGCCTGCGGTATTCCCGGACCGCTATGACCTTCAAGTTTTCAAGAAAAGAGCGTACTCCTACCTTAAAGGCCGGCAACGCACTTGTGACTCTTCTGGTGTTGCAGGTGTCCATGGGCGACGGTAATCGCTTACCATCAGGCGATCCGCCTGCTCGTTTGCCCCCTATTCCATAAAAAAAAAAAAAACGAGATTTTTCGGAATGTTATTAAACTCAAGTTTTAAATAATACATTACCATTGACCATAAATAAATAAAAATACACATCTATGAATGTCAGTTATCTATTGAGATAATGCCCTGTGACTGTGACATATAGACGGACAGACTGATAATGTAGCGACATACATATAGATAGTTCCGTTGATAACCCTTCGAATACGCAACTAAAAAAAAAAAAAAAGGAAAAAAAATATTCGAGACAAAATATCAAAATACAAAAAAAGGAAGGGTGAGTTACAATTACTTCGCTAAAAATCATGCCCGCTTTTATGCGTGAACCCTAACAAAAATTCGTTTATTACTTTATTCTACCACTTTTTGGCGCGTTTATACCTATACCCTTATCAATTTTATTTTTTTGCGCATGTTTTTTATAATTTGAATTTTACAGTGAATTACTTTTCTAACTGCAATGCTGTAATTTTTATTGATAAATAAATAAATAATTAAATTAGAGCTTTCTTTATAGTAATAAAGAGTTTATGAATAAGCCGAACATATAGATAGACAGAAACGGCGAAATAATAAAATTTCCTATTTCAAATCACGTGCAAAAAATACAATTACAAACTTGATGTTTCCAAGTACGAGTAGAAATTGTACGTTTTATACCAATTTTAAACCGAAAATGTCGGACGTTGCAGGAATTAAAACCGTGGAGGTAGTTAATCAGACATGGCGCCTCCGAGCTCGGTGTAGACTAGGGTTCCACAGTCACAGATAGTATTCTTGAACAGGCAGATTTATTCACTCACCTATTCAAAGAAGGAAAAAAGCCAGCATCATCGGTAGGTACAGTCATCTGCATTAACATCTGCCACAGCGGTGCGTGCCCACCGGCCTAGGAAATACTCGTAGAGTCGTAGTATCAAATATTTATGCACGCTTTGTTTGTCATATATTGGTGCTGGTGACTGTCCTCCCCCACCCTATATACGTCCCACTGCTGGGCACAGGCCTCCTCTCAAAATAAGAGGGCTTGGGCCATAGTTACCACGCGGGCCCAGTGCGGATTGGGAACTTCGCACTTACCATTGAATCGCTTCGCAGGTTGTGCAGGTTTCCGCACGACGTTTTCCTTCACCGCAAAGCTCGTGGTAAATTTCAAATGTAATTCCGCACATGAGTTTCGAAAAACTCAGAGTTGCGAGCCGGAGTTCGAACCCACGACCCTCTGCATGAGAGGCGATAGGTCAAACCACTAGGCCACCACGGCTTCATGCTGGTGACTGTACCATCAGCCAAATAGTGGTCTGCCACCCTAAAGTTGATAATCGTTTCAATGTCATAAGTGGCATGTAATAAAACAATAAAGGAATGGAGCACTTTAAGAAGAAGAGAAGACAAGCAACAGTTAAGGTGCTGTTGGTTGTCATCCTTAAGGTTATACTGCTCGCACTCGTTTTAGCAGTGATACTCTCTTTCTCCTCTACGTACGGAACCCTCAACACAAATAACTCTCCTGATACAAAAAATGCAGAAATCTAGCCAGGGTGAATCCAGTTTATGATTTACGCCAATTAGAGCGCTTCATAACACCGGACTGCACAGTTGAGCTAGATCAGTGACTTGAAAATGTTAACTTTTGCACGCACAAAACTAATTTGTTGTTAATAATAATATTGAATAATGTTTTTCCATCGTATTTTGTCGGGTAAGTTCGTATTTGTCTTGTTTTTTTTTATTTTAAGAAGAGAGAAAGCAAAATAAATACGAAATTGATCGATTATCGATCGATCGATCGATTTTTTGCAGGTGGTAGGACCTTGTGCAAGGTCCGCCCGGATTGCTACCACCATCTTGCTCGCTAATCCTGCCGTGAAGCAGCAGTGCTTGCACTGTTGTGTTTCGGCGTGGAGAGTAAGATAGCCGGTGAAATTACTGGCACTTGAGGTATCCCATCATAGGCCTCTAGGTTGGCAACGCGTCTGCAATACCCCTGGTGTTTCAGATGTTTATGGGCGGTGGTAATCTCTTACCATCAGGAGACCCACTTACTCGTTTGCCATCCAGTCGAATAAAAAAAAAAAGATTAAAAACGATATCGATGAAAAAACATTATTCACTGCAGCTGTACCTACAATGACAGAATGAATGAAATAAATTTTGTTAAAAAAAATCCTTGCATTGTTTTTGTACTTGCATTGTCATCTGAACTAGGTACATTTCCATACCAAATTTCAAGTATGCCATTAAACGTTCCGTCCTGCTGAGACGATCTTTTCCGGACCACCAAGATGTCACTGCCAAATTATTTATATATATTTAGGTTAATCTGACAACTGGAAGTGGGTCCAATTCAAGATTTCAAGATTCAAGATTTCAAGATTTGAACCAAATAAATAAATAAAAAAACAGGGCAAGTTAAATGAAAGCTTGTAAAAAAAGGTAGATACATACTCGTAGAAAGAAAATTACAAGGTACGTATGATAAGCCATTAACCTTATTTTGACACTACTAAGCTGAACTTAACCTAAGGTTAATAATAAAAATAATAAAGTGAGTTTTATAATAATAATACGATTATTTCAAAGAACTGACGTTCATACCATAATAATGTCACAAAAATTTGTTAGTAAAATTTGCTTAAATTTTAAGTTACCGGTTTAATGTTTCTATAAGTCGCTATAAGAATAACGTAGTCTAGTTATGTACAACGATGCATCTCCATCGAGTGTGAAACGCTACGATTGGCACAATCGTCTGATTTTCGCGGCTCGTTAATCGCAGGTTCGTTAACAACATCCATTTGCGTTCTCAAGTTTACGCCATTGGCAACAGAAACAGAGGGTAAGCGAACGTAGTTTTTTAAGTCGTGACTCACGTGAAAGGGAAACACCAAGTTGATTTGAAGACATTTATTGTCAAGTAAACACACACAAACATTAGGAACATAATATACACGTTAACTGATATCACCGCACTTTCCTTAAAATTTAAACCATTACAGCTCACCTGAACAATTCTGAGCAGCACTAACTGTCACCAACTCAAGAGTAACTATTTTTATTACAGTTGTTGTCTTCTACACGTCTCGCAACCAAGTGTGTCCCATTCTATCACGCTGCTTCGTCCGTCCTTACTATTCCCGCCATTTTACGGCAAGCTACTCTGCCTTCCGTGATTGGTGTTTATTCGGCCAATCATGGGAGGCAGCCAATGAGATGACAGCTAGTGTTGTCAGTTAAAATAATGGGTATTGATACAAAAAATGTTGCCATTTCAATAAAATTAATCTAATTACAATAATAACGCTAACACACGTAACATACATCCATATCATAACTTCCCTAATAATATGTTCAGAGACGATAAGTAAATGACCTACATTAAGAAACTTCTATCTGTGGTTGCCTCAGCTTAATGTTTACATTATAGTGCCGGTAAGCGAGACTTTATATAATTACATTCAAGTTTCGAACATCTGAAAAAAACGAAAATCATGTTTGATTGCGATAATCGAATGAATACATTTTTGAATCGCAAAAATTACAATCGATTTGAGAACAAGTCTAGATTGTTTATGAATTAAAAACACTATTTAACTGTTACTGTCAGTCATTTATTGAAACTGAAAACCTCAATTGCAATGCCTACAAACAAGAACCACTACAGTATATCTTTACATATTGTAGAAAACTTATGATATGCATGTAGATAAAATTATGTATGCGACTGTACAATTAGGCATTCAAACACTCGTGAGATATTATTATACAACTCGCTATCGCTCGTTGTATAAAACCTCACTCGTGTTTTAACGCCTTTCATTATGTATCAGTCACAGAAATAACTATTATATGCAACGTAACAACTATGCCAAATTTCATGGCTCTAAACCTAGAGGTTGAGATTTCGAAATGGTATCTTTATCCCGTGGGCATATCGGGACAAAAAGTAGCCTTCAGTTATTTCAGATCTTCAGCTATCTATATATCAAATTTCCAAATCTGTCCAGCCGTTTTAGCATGAAGGAATCACAAACATACACACAGACATACAAATTTTCACATTTATAATGTTAGTAGGATATACTGCCTACTGTAACTTAAACTCTCTTGTAGTTAAGCGGACAGAAACTCAATTTGCGTTCAGGGGATAAATTTGGTGTCGCCTGATGGATGCTAACGGTACCGACCAGTCATTTATGGAGCCCGATAGCGTCAGTATTTTAGGCAAGCAATCATTTGGCTGAGGCCAATGTACGGGAATTTGTGTGACAGTGGACTATTGCAAATTTGTGCAATGAGCGCAATGAAGGTGATAGATTAGATGGAATATACTCGTAATTGACCTAGTCCCAAACTAAGAAAAGCTTGTAATGGATACTAGGCAACGGATAAATATTCTTAGATAAATAAATACATACTTAAATAGATATTAAGCATCCAAGACTCAAGAACACACAATAGATTCATACAAATATCTGCCCAAGCCGAGAATCGAGACGTTAGAATTGTGAGGTCCGTTTCATTTCACAGTCTTGCGTGCGATTGGTTGATGAGCTAATACCACAGAATATATAATAGTACTGGCATACAGAATGGACACGCTCCGCCCCGCACCGGTTCGAGTTACCCCACCCCTCAAGCGCAGATTGTAGGAAAACCGTAGGAAAGCAGTCGGGCGCGCAACGCGATGTATGTCGGCCGCACCGTCGCACGGCACTAAGTTCGGGAGCAATAATTACATATTACATACGATTTAACAATCGAATGTTCAGAGACAAATCCTTTAAAAGGAAATATTTTAGTGTAAGTAATCTTTAATTAATAAGGTCTCAAATGATTAAACCAATAAACTTACATTTATTTGTATTTATTTCCTAGAAACCCGAAAATCAGTCATATTCTAATAATTTGTCGCTCGTACAAAGTCACATAATTTTCCGTGAAATCCGCGCGCCGGCAGGTCATTGCTCGGCTCGGTGGCCGTGAGTCCGCGAGCAAGCGCCAACTTGTCAGTGGGCGCGCGAGAAATTGAGATTCCTACCCTGCCTACTTCCTTTTCTTAATAATAATGCTTTCTAAAAGTATCGCGATTAATACGACATGAAATAACTAATTAGGTACCGAATAATTAGTTCAAGTTTGTAGTCATATATTTATTGTAATGTAAAATAATAATGCTTAAATACATAGACAGACACATTTTAAGTAGGTTTAAATAAAAATATATGATTAACGATTACATTTATTTACACATTTAAGCCATACCTACATACCCTATAGTACTAGGGTTTTGTGATAGTCAGCCCTGTGTGTCTTACGCACACATTGACGCGTGTACAGACGTCGTCGTGCCTATGTAGATTCCAGAACGCGTATTTTGTATGGCGTGTCCGCCCTGTGCTAATACTGTGTTCCAAGGCCTTCAGTTCCTCTCTCTCCAGTTTAATTTTGTAATTGTATAGCATGATATTTCGAGAATATTATTGCGTACGAGTATTCGCATGCGTATTCTAAACTATGATTACAGTCGTCCGGACGGCCAGGACCTAAAATTTAAAAAGAAAAGAACGGTTACAAACGTGGTTACAACCGTGGCCGTTACTTATCAAACGAAGCAACTAACGCAAGCTCCTTAATGGCGGCAAGTGACGCAGACGCCTTAGACACACCATTAATCACTGTGCTGTAAAAATTCTTGTTATAAATGATCCGACAGAAAAATGAGCTTACGTTTTTATGGAATGTAATTATTATGACTTAATTAGGCACTTGTTACAACGTTTTTTGGGTTCCGTACCGTAAACTACTTCAACTTTGCCCTCTGGCTCCAACATTGCCTGATTTGATTTAGTGTCGATAACTTAGCACTCTTATAGGTTTTAAACTTTTATCTGCACGGGAATTATTATTACGGGGGGGATAAAAGTTTAAAAACCTAAAGGGTGCTAAGTTATCGACTCTAAATCGAATCAGGCAATGTTGGGGCCAGAGGGCAAAGTTGAAGCAGTTTACGTACCTCAAAAGGTACCTCAAAAATGCGACATGTTAAGGCACTTGTTTTTCCCATATTTCTTTACGGTGCAGAGACGTGGACACAGAGAGAGCGAGAAAAAGAAAATAGACGTCTTGGAAATGTGGTGTTGGAGAAAAATGCTTAACATATCATGGACGCAATTTAGGACCAACGTCTCCATTATCCAGGAACTCAACATCAAGAAACATCTTTCTTCCATTGTACAGGGCCGTATTCTCTCTTTCTTCGGACACGTCTCGCATCGAGATGAAACATCTGTGGAGCGACTGGTGGTGCAGGGTAAAGTTGAGGGCACAAGAGCACGAGGCAGATCGCCTATGCGCTGGACCGACCAAATAAAGGCAGCACTTGGCAGTTCGCTGCATGAATGTACTAGGAAGGCAACAGTGATAGAGTAATGGCGACGGATAGTGCGCCGTATCACCACCCCGGATATGACGACCACGACTACTCTGTCAAGAGTGTAACGACTAGGAAGAGACCTCAAGAGGAAAAAAGGGAACCCTACAAGTATAGGATCATTTTGTTGTCCTCCTTCCTCCTTT
Source organism: Choristoneura fumiferana (assembly GCF_025370935.1). Lineage (NCBI taxonomy): Eukaryota > Metazoa > Arthropoda > Insecta > Lepidoptera > Tortricidae > Choristoneura > Choristoneura fumiferana. Next base: position 2,886,335 of record NC_133482.1, on the reverse strand, counting down.
TAGTCTGGATGCGTGAATGTAATAAGCTGAAATTAATGTCAAATACTCAGGGCTGCTTCTCCTTGAGGCAGTGAACATATTAAACTTCTAAGTCAATGTCAATTGCAGATGGTAGGACCTTGTGCAAGGTCCGTCGGGATTGCTACCACCATCTTGCTCGCTAATCCTGCCGTGAAGCAGCAGTGCTTGCACTGTTGTGTTTCGGCGTGGAGAGTAAGACAGCCGGTGAAATTACTGGCACTTGTGGTATCCCATCTTAGGCCTCTAGGTTGGCAACGCATCTGCAATCCCCTGGTGTTGCAGGTGTCTATGGGCGGTGGTGATCTCTTACCATCAGGAGACCCACTTGCTCATTTGCCAACCAGTCGAATAAAAAAAAATGCCATCAAAAGATACAATACTTAAAAAAAGTGTTTCCATGCAAATTGTCGTGATCGAAAAATTTATAGGGTACTTTCTTCTGGTTGCACGAGAAACTTGAAGTATGATACACTGAATACTAGGTGTAACATTTAGATCGGTTAGTATGTGAAAGTCTGAAAGTATAAGACATACGAAGATCTGTCCTTAGCAACCATGTCATCGATTTTAGTAACAAGAAAAATTGCATTCATACATATAAAAAAAAACTTGTGCTCAACTCGGAAAACGAACCCAGACGTTTATTTTGAAAAATAAAAGTTACATTATTAAAGAATATGAAATACTCTTACTATTTTACTCCACGCCAGTGGTAGTGAGACTGAAATATAAAAAAAAACCGCTCAAGTGCGTGTCAGACTCGTAAATCGCCGAAATGTAAGCAGTAAAATCACAGAATAACTATAGTATCTACTTACTACCTAAAATCGCAAATTTATAAGTAGGTAAATATCCGAGCAGCTAGGGTCGCTCGCGTTGCTTAGCAACTGACGGCTGTCGCTTAAGCCTAACAACGGCTAGCAACCGAAAACGCTAAAAAAACACGTTTCTTGTATGACGACCGCTTTTACTTTTTTTTGTTTTTAGTATTTAATTTTGTTTTTATAGCGGCCATAGCAATACGGCTCAACCGATAAAGCCTTGTGACAGACGGACGGACAGACAGACAGAAAGCGGAGTCTTAGTAATAGGGTTGTGTTGATACGCTTTGGGCATGGAACCCTAAAAAGGATAGCTATACATTTTTCTAACTAGAACAGGAAGTTATCCGCTCTCCTCCAACCGAAAGTAGATGATATCATTAAAAGTTTTCGAATTTAGAAATGGCCGTTTCAGTGAGGCTTGCCTCTACTTTTTTGTACTTTTACTAAAGACTTTAATACAGAAACTGGAAGGTTAAAATTCGTAATGATTGGGAAATGGATATAGGTCCTTTTTAAGTTATGCTTGTTCCTCGATGTAGTTGGAGGGCTTTGATTTGGGTTCAAGTAATATTTTGTGACGGTTGACGAAGACGCGTGATTTTGTCAAAATTAGACATTAATGACATTGTAATAAGAACCACGGGACGCGTCACTCTACATATAATTATAAGCCACCACCGTGTCGTGGCAGTAATTAGTAAGATAACTTTTATTTTGAGCCGCCTTCAAGATAAGAGGAGGTTCTAGTTAAACTTGTGTGTGTGTTTTTGTGTGTGTTAGAACTTTTTTCTATGTAAATCCATTGATGATTGCTTTTGTATCAAAGCTGTACGTCTCATGTACTTAGTTCAATCTAAATGTAATATTATAATCTATCAGTGTTTTTTGAGTTACCTATCCTAATAATACGAGCAGACGATATTTAGCTATTACCGAAAAATTGTTTTTTTTTTGGAGTTTGGTAAACTTTTTTGCGACATTATTTTTTATTTTGCGTCGCGTGGGATGTGAGTCAGCAGTAGCAGAAGATATTAACTAAGTTGTGCAAGTTTGTTCCCAATCATGTCTCCAGAATCATTATATAAATGCGTAAGTTTGTGAGTACCTATGTGAGTTCGTTACTCTTAACGCTATAACATCTTGACGGATTTGAGCAAAATTGTATATTAAGATACTTAAGTAATACAGCGTCTACGTTTTATTCAGATATTCCCACGGGATTAGGTTGCATGTATGTAAAATCGCAAAACTTTAATCACTAATGGGCTGTTTCACCATCCACTGATTAGTGTTAAGTGACGGTTAAATGTGATGCCGTCTCCGTCTATTCGAACAAAACAAATAGAGACGGCATCACATTTAACCGTCACTTAACACTAATCAATGGATGGTGAAACAGCCCCTAAGTCTAGAGATAAATGTTGCACCGTTATTTATTAAGCAGCGGTGTGGCTGCTCCTTTAAATGATATTTTAAATTGTCAATTAGACTGAGAGATCCGATTATGTATATCGAAAATACAAACTGAGACATGGATGCACAGAAAAACCAGAAAAAGAGACCAGCACTGGGAATCGAACCCAGGTCCTCAGCATTCCGTGCTGCGTGCTATAACCCACCACCACTGCTGGACAGGAATCTAGACACGATTTTTTCCTATGCATACATATCTCAGGTTGCTTATTTCTACTTTGCTACTTAAGCAGCAGCACTAGCGACATCTATGGTGCGTCGACAGACGTCTCACTCTTTCGGAACCAACCGCTCACCCAGACAACTGACGTCGCTACTAAGCAATCAAATTATGATTGCTTAGTACTCCAAAAAACCAATCATAATCCGATTATGTATTATGACACGACGTCCGTATAAAGTCCATACTAAACTTTATTTTTAGAAAGAGTGTCTCATTACGTTACACTAACGCTATCAGTGAAGCACAACCTTTAACTTTGTTATTCCAGTACTACAATCAAGCAGAAGGCAAGCAAGGTCAATTATGTTGTCATGGATACGGACCTCCACAATGTAACGCCTAAATCAATCGCTCTCAGCTGTAACTTAATTAAAACAGTAGTATTCAATTATTTACATAACATAAGAATTAGTTGCGGTTGTTCATGCAACAATTTTTTATGATTTTCCATGCTTCATATCTTAGTATAAAAACATTTACAAAACAAGTCAACTCTCACATTTCTGGCTTAAAATTTGAGGCAGTTGATAAATATACGAAGTGAAAAATTATCATAATAGCATTGTTATAATGTTTGTTTTATTACTTGCCTTACTTGCTGCGTTCGGTCTTGTGAGTGGGCAAAAGGAACCTGGTGAAAATCCAGCCCAAAGACCAGGCGTTTGGACTCAATGTAGAATCGGAAATCGTTATCAGGTAAAAAGACCTTCGAACTCAATCAGTTTATTCTCACACGCGAAACGCGTCAGTGTAGTGTATGGGTGATAGTTGGGTCTGTGTGATTTGTGTGTGTTCGTTCTTACATTGTGGAGGAGAAGCTGTATGAGTCACGAACATATTTTATAGATGTATGTATGTAAATACTTTATTGTACATAACACACAAAAATAATACAAAAAACAAAAAGAGTACAAAGGCGAACTTATCTCTAAAAGGGATCTTTTCAAGCTAACCTAAACTGGAAAGGAAAACTTTAAGATGGCGAACAGTAATTTATGCATACGTAGCTATGTAAGGTCGCGGGTGAGCAAAGTAATTGTTTGTAGTTCATTGATATGGACCTCCATAAAGTAACAATCAATTAATATTTAAGCTCTCGTGAGATATATTTCATTATAATACTAAATTAAACGGTTCAACTCATGATAACTATACTCTGTACCTATCAGTACAAAAAAAGATGTGGCAAAAGGAGCGGAATCAGCATATGCTGCGAGTGTAAGCGTATATAAGCCTGCATTGCGCAGCGCTGGTTTACAGTCCGCCCCCCTCCCCGCACTCCGTACCGCTTTAGCAAATAGCAAATACCGTTTAATTTAGTATTTTAACGCCTGATTCAATAAGTATTTAGATAACTTTGTCCTCAAAAATCGTTTTGCTGCAGTTAATTAGACAATGATACAAACTTTCAGGTGCTGGCAATTCTTAAGTTACCAGGAGACGTCGGCAAGGAGTGTGACAAAGACTATACCAGAGTTGAAGACGAGTGTCTCAGCAAAGTTTGGATTGACAACCTTAGAAGAAGATTATACCCATCAGAATAAATAGCGTCATCATTTCTGATCCTGCTCTTCTACTTTATGAAGCTATATTTCTTTTTCTTTTTTTTCTTCACTCGAAACACCCGCTGCCAAACATTTATTCCCAAATCCCATTAAAGAATGATGTAAGATGTAACATCTCTTGTGTATTAAATATAATGACCCGGATAACTCACGTCTTAAATCGAGTTTAGCTCGACATGTTTCGGGCTAATCCGAAACAATGATGATGATCCGTTGTAATGATGATGAAAACGCGGGTAGTTGTGTGCCGGTGTCAGTTTCGTCGGGTAGTCGCGCGAGCAGAGCAGCGGCGGGCAGTGCGCGTGTTGCAGCAGCCGCTGAGTCGCGTTGCTCCGAAGACGAAGGGCTACGGATTAGCCCGAAACATGTCGAGCTAAACTCGATTTAAGACGTGAGTTATCCGGGTCATTATATTTAATATGAGTGAATCTCACGGTAGTTTCATGTTCAAAATCTCTTGTGTATTTGTTTCCAAGTAGTAGCTGCTCGAAACCGAATCTTCTGCTACGGCGTCAGTTATGGCCGGATCGGAAACCAAAACTTCATCATCATCAGCCGGAAGACGTCCACTGCTGAACAAAGGCCTTCCCCTTAGAACGCTACAATGAACGATAACTTGCCACTTGTAGCTTGACTGTAGCCACCAGTTGTCCACAACTCACAATGTCGTCAATTCATCTAGTGGGAGGCCTGCGAACGTGGTCGCCACTCGAGGACTTTCTCCCCCAACGGTTATCTGTTTTTCGAGTGATGTGGAAGCCAAAACTTTAAGTATATGTCAGAATTACTATTATATCCTGAATTTATGAAGTTTTTTCCGATACAGTGAAATTTAAATAAATCAAAAACAATGAATGACAACTTGCTTGCTACCCTGTATCCACATTACCCGCAAGATCATTAGTCCACATAACGCTGACCACTTAGGCAATTTCTTTGAATTTAAAAAGAAGAGTCACTTTTTTTTGTTTTTTTCTCTCTTTTAGTCACATCATTATTCTAATCTAAAGTATAATAAATCGGTCCAAATATCTTTGTCTCTTATTGAGTTTCCGTGCTGTTTATATCCAGTCCTCATTTAGAGCAGTTCTTATTCAAATTATTTATTTACACGCTTGGAGTCCTGAAGGGCTACTACGAAACTCGAAACTCGAAGCTCGTATCATACCGTCCCTCTCACTCTCGTATTAAATAGTATAAGTGTCAGAGGAACCGCACGACACGAACTTTGAGTTTCGCCCCCGGCGCTGGGTTCGTGGAGACCGCGAATCGGCAAGCGTGGCGTGGGACGCCCTCAGACTAGGTGAAGCGATAATCTTCACAGGGTAGCTGGCAGTAACTGGATGAGAGTGGCCGACGATCGTGCTCAGTGGCGTGCAATTGGAGAGACCTATGTCCAACAGTGGACTAAGATAGGCCGATGATGATGATGATGATGATGGTGATGATGAGTCCTGAGCGCAAATCGAATTTCGTATCGCATCGTCTCGCTGACGCTATTATTATTTAATACTTGAGTGAGAGGGACGCACGGTACGATACATACTTCGCTTTTCGAATTTCGTAGTACGCGTGCGAAGCCGCGGGCAAAATCTAGTAAACAGATAAATACATTCTTGGTCGACTAAAACTACATTATAAATATGTAGTTGGAACCAAATATATTTCCACTGATAGTATAATAAATAGTAGAGTAGTCCTGGCACAAGATGTATCACTACGGGGCCGTCGTACGGCACGGCGGCGCGTCGAGAGCCGCACACGGCATCATTTCCGGAACGGCGAACTTGGACGCTATGTTGTAAGATGCCGTTAGAAGCCGTTTTGGTAATTCAAAAAGTGAAAAACAATGATTAGAAACTTTTTAAGTACTGTGTTAAATTGTAAGTAAATGCAAATTGTAGGTAAATGCAGTAGCGATTTGGATCGACTAGAAAAATTGAAACTAGCGAATACATACGTATAAAAAAGCAAATGAAAACAAAAACACAACTAGCACGTAGGCTCACCCGATTAAACCTCTTTTACTCATTTTCACGTCTCATTCACTCCACACAAGTCTAAGGTCATACGGTCCGCTCGTTTACCTCAATCATTCGTACATAAATTCACCCTCATTCCGACATATATATTTTAAATGTATTGAACTTAGGATATATGTTAGGCTCTAGCAAACAGACTACACATAATAGATACCCCTTAAGATCCCTTTAAGGGATAAGTTATCCTTTTTACATGTTATATGTATTATCCTGCAGGGTATTTTCATGTGTTTTTATGTACTATAAAGAGTTACAATACAATACAATACAACCTAAACCTAAATTATAGTTGTAGTGTTTTCGTAAGTGTTAAATACAGCTCTAGAAAGCGAGATATGGAGATCAAAAAGGGATGCTTGAAATAATCGTGCGGTGATTTCCTCCTATGTTCCACACCAACATTAAACAAATATAAACATACATAAATGCTGTTATAAAAAGGTCCCAGTTCAGCATGTCGCTGGTTCCGAAGAGTGTTCGTGCTTCTTTAATCCAGCCAGCTACATACCTTGCGCGTCTGATCGTCGATGTTAAGATTTACGACCTTCTGCAGATAAGGCCCACCCTGCGATAAAGCCTGGCCTGATGGGGTTTTTATTCACTTATGCTCAGTGCAAGAAACCGGAAACGTGTAGAAGTCTTCTGTGAGGAATGGCTTATCTGAAGAAATTTAAGTTATGGTTTATGGTACTCGTATATAGGTTAAATGATTATGTTCATCAAAAAAACATTTTTAACAAAAGCTTTTTTTACTGACTGTACTTTTTGTGTCACACTGTGCATATTTTGTCATACAAGTTACATGTGTGTACCAAATTTCAAGTCAATCCGATCACTGGAAGTAGGTTAAAATGAAGTTGCAAGATTTGATCCAACAAGAGCAAACAGGGCAAGTTAAATAAAAGCTTGTAAAAAGCATGCCAAGTTTTAAGAAAAGTTTTGTGATAATTTATTCCCAAATGCAGCCATAAGATAAGACTTTAACTCAACCAATATCACGTGAAGACTGTACCATAATGCATAATGTATGTGACCCATTTAACTCTGTCAGACCCTGGTGGGTTATAATTTTATCTCAGCTATAAGATTAGTAATGCTGATCGTTTTAACCTTTTTAGTGCATTAATGGTTGCAGGGGTACAATGGGGGGATGTTAATGTAATTTTATGGGTTCGGGTAAATTTGCATTTTCTTGATAATTAAGCCAAGTCACAGAGCTAATGGAAAATGTGACGTGACTTAAAAAGCGCATAAAACCATGTATGTAAGTATACATTTCTCCGGCTCAACTTGTAACTAATCACCAGTCAAATTCATTCATGCGCATGCATGCATGCAAGCATGCATGGTCCGAGGTGGTGTTCCGTAATTTTAGGGAAGGACGAAGACGACTTTCAAAAATCTCTAAGACTAGGTATAGGGACCTTAAGGTCTAAGTAGTTGTAATAATAAAAATACACTATCCTTTTTCAATGTTTATCCTTTTTTTTCTTTCTTTTATTGAAATTTTAGAGTGCATTGGTTTTATTACTATTATGCTATAACTTTTTATTGATAAATAAATAAATTGCTCAAAGAAAGTATTCAAGAAATCATAAAATCAGAACTTTAAATAAAAATAAAAATGGAGAAAACAGTAGTGTGTAATTAGAACTCTATTGAGTACATAAATTAAACTTCAGTAGTCGGTACCGTTATGAGTCAGTACTTCAAAATACCAGCTAACAACCAAACCATTTCAAAACTTCCCAATAACGTGTCCTGAGTGTTGAACTTTAAGTTCAAGAGATACTATGCAGTCCACGCGTCCTACAAAACACGTGTTCAAATTAGTTACATCCAGCTGCTGCTTCAAATTCTATGAACTTGGCTGTCCCGCTGCCGGGCGATCGGAACTTTTCTTATTAACATGCAGATTGCGTGCAGTAACTTTGTTTATTAAATTGTACGTGGAAAATGGAGCTTTTCCACGAAGTATTTACAAAGAAACATGTGTGGGTGTGTGCGTGTTGCGGCAGCCGCCGAGTCGCGTTCGCGTGCTCCTGAGAAGAAGGGCTACGAAATAGCCCGAAACATGTCGAGCTAAACTCGGTTTAAGACGTGAGTAATCCGTTACAATACCATTTAACAAGAAACATTACTTATAAATATGTGTATGTTAGACTTCGATGCAAATGGCGTATGTGTACGATCTTTCGAAACGTAACTGTTTAGTAGACGGCCGGATGGCCAAGTGGATCGAGGACCTGACTACAATGCTTGAGGTTCTGGGTTCTATTCCCGGCCAGGGCAGATATTTATATGAATAATACGAATGTTTGTTCTCGGGTCTTGGATGTTTAATATGTATTTAAGTATGTTTATCCGTTGCGTAGTATCCATAGTACAAGCTTTGCTTAAGTTGGGACTAGGTCGATTGGTGTCAAGTGTCCCATGATATTTATTTATTAGTTGGTGAAATTCAAATCATTTATTCAGTAATAAGGCCGCGATGGCCTTTTTACACGTCATTTTTTAAACTATCAGCTCTTTCGGAAAGGCCATCATTGCCAAGAAGAATGCGCCGCAAGAAACTTGGCAGAAAGTCATTTTTCCAAAATAAAATAATTACAAATTAAAATACTTAAATACTACAGAATTCAATAAAAGAAAAAAATACAAAAAAATAATAATAATACAGGGATGTACGAGGTTACAAAACTAAACACTAACTATATCTACGTTTAATGGAAATGTAGAATGTTTCCACCGTCATAAAACGTAGACAGACGGGTCTTAATTCTGAGCTAAAAGTAAATATAATAGTACATTACTGCCGGGAAAGAAGGGCTTGCAGGCCGAGCATGTATATACGGCCGAGCGAAGCGAGGCCGGATAGGTAAGTATACGAGGCTGGCATGTTCTTTTACGCCGAGGCTTGTATTGTGCTTTTCTCATAAGAAATAAAAACTCCTAGAAATCAATGTTTTATTCGTAAGACAACTAAAATTGTACCAAATTCAATTATAGCTGCCATCTATAAGTATAAGTATTTATTTCATTCTAACATGATTTTTAAAACGTTAAAATAATCCCAATAAAATCAAATTGCTATTAAACATGTAGATATGACGGACTGCAAAAATAAAAAAACACGTTTCTAAACGAAACTTTTGAAATGACAATGGAACTTACTTGCAAATTGGCTAAAGCCCAAGTCCAGTCAATCAAAAAAAAAAAGACAATGACACTTGTCAATTTTCCCGCCAAAACTTTTTTTTATTGTGTTTCTTGTTCGGCTTTTAGGGCCATTATACACGAACTGTAGCCTATTCAATCAGCTACATTAATACTTTATTATGTAAATTAAATTGTAATGTGACGTAAAACGCGTCGGTAATATTTATAATATTTACATATAGAATATTCGTAGTCCCGTAAATTTATTCATTAAATAAATGAATTCAATAAATGAACCTGTTGTATCAACCCCCTTGCCACTCTGACATCTATAAGAGGAATGCCTGTAACATGTGTATCGTGCTGTATAATAACCTTCCTGACAAGTTGAAGGTGTTGCGTGGTAGATTATTTAAAGTAAGGCTGACGGGTAGCCATTCTACATGATCACTGCTTCTATATCTGTGGACAATCATTGTAATTTTAAATTTGCATGTTGATGTTGTTCATCGACTGTATACTTACTGTTCCTGATGATACCTATCTACTTGTATCCCTTTACTTGTAGGCCTTTATCGTGGATATTTGACGTTTTAAATTGAAACAAAAGACTGTTGTCTTGCAGGCCTAGGCCTGCAACCGTATATTTTGAAGCCTGTTTTATGGAACACAACATAAACATTACATAGCATGTTTGAGAAAATACTTTTTATTGTGTAACATAAACCATCGCTTACTTCAATCAAATTTCACGCCAGTCGCGTTATGTCCCTTTGAGTTTTAACAAATCAATGAAACCTCGAATATTGTACAAGTAAAAGTGATAAAAGACAAATTCTAAATCATTAGAGAAACAAAGCAAAGACGAATACTGAACCGAAAACAATGCTGGCGGTTTCAATGCCAAATAGAGGATGCCATTTTGAGTGTACACGTGATGAAACTCTGTAAATAATTACAAAATAAATAAAGTTGATCGATCAATAGCATCAAAAAAAGTTAGTAAAGGAGATTGTCAAGATTTGGGCTAATTGCTGCCCACTGTGTTACTTTATTTTAGAAATAAGTTTCTGTTTGAAAAAACCTTCTTAATATAAGCTTTTTTGCTGACTGTACCTTTTGTTGACTGTACTTGCATTGTCATTTAAACGTCCGTACCAAATTTCAAGTCGGTACTATTTATTAACCATTGAGAAGTTCCATCCTGCGGAGACAATCCTGGCAGGACCACCAAGATGCCACTACCAGATTTTTGTATTGTCACCAAATTTACATAGTATGTCAAATTTCAAGTCAATCGGACCGCTGCGCCAGTGGGTCAAATATATAACTTCCAAGATTTGACGCAAACAAATAAACAAACAAACAAATAAATAAATAAACAGGGCAAGCTAAAGAAAAGCTTGTAATAAATAAAACATACATATTCAAAGTTGACGATTACTAGGTACTGAATTAACAAAATGACGATTAAAATCAAAAATCAAAATAATTTATTTTCACCTCAGCACCTCAAACAGGCAGGTTTTGCTATGAGAAATCAGTGAGCAAAATCGCATTTTGCTCACTCCGTGAGACAAAGTAACTTTTTAATTATTTTTTTTAAATGCTGAGTACAGTGTTGGGTCTACTCACTGAATTCCAAATATTTGAACTTTACTTTGATCTGTCATTTCACTTCAACTCGAAAAAAGCAAGAGATAGGATCAAATTTGTCGATTACAAACTTAAATAAAATTTTTGGTATTAAAAATATATCGAAATATTTCTAAAATGTAAATTTTCCCGATCTTTTAATAAAGTATGCAACCTCGTTGCACGAAAGCCGCTTCTCTCAGTGGGCTGGTCATATCTGTCGAAGAACCGAGAACCGCTGGAGTAAACGAGTTCTTGAGTGGAGACCGCGTCTTGGCAAACGTAGTGTGTCGCCCTCCGGCCATGTGGAGTGACGATCTGCGAAAGGCTGCTGGTAGAAGCTGGATGCGTCTAGCCGAGGACAGGGCGCAATGACGTTCTTTGAGGGAGGCCTATGTCCAGTGAACTGCTATGGGCTGATGATGATGATGTTCGTAGACGGAGTTGCGGATAACAGCTAGTATTAAATACCTATAAGAGTAGGTACCTATCTAGTAATAGTTTCTCACTTGATTTATTGACACAGACGGAATTGCCTTCCTTGAGTTTCCACTCTTTGTCCTAAAGTCTCAAGCTATCTCGAATGGCCTCATAGCCTTCCGTTCAATTACCCCGATCAGTGTAGAAAGTTCCAGAACCAAGTATTCTAAGGAACTTTTGAGATCTCAAACGTTCATTGTTTATTACTTCAATTTATGACCAAATTATGACCGTACTCTTTTGTTCTTTAGTGGAATGAAGGATATTAAGCGCGTTTTCTTCTTTTTATGTTGGTACAGTCAGCAACAAAAATATACATACGTTTAAAGTGCCAAAAATATATATACATAGGACCTTATTGCATGATTATTAAGGTATACAAATACATATTTTTTGCACTTTGGCTGTATTCAAATTTTTGTTGCTCACTGTACTTTTGAGTATTTAATATATTATTAACGAGCCTCGGCAACAATGTACTATTTTAAAATTGACTAATGAAGCTTTATGTGATTAGAGAAAAACTCATATTTCTACATTAAATTAAAATCAAGGTCATTGTCGGGTCAGAAATAATGAACATTAATATCAGTCTAAGCATAATAAGAATTAATGTTGAATGCTATAAATATTGCTCGATCCCATGAAAAGCTTTATATCCCGATAAGGCTGCGTTTCTACCAGAGATGTGCGAGAATGTGTTGCGAGGTATCAGGTTTTTCATCACACTTGCTCGTAAACTGTGTCGTAACATGCAGCCTACCTTGGTTGCAACCCCCCAAATAAAACCCTCGACCTTTTTGTTCTTGTCATGAAACCCGTGGTCGGTAAATGAGTTATTGTGCGTACTAATTTTCTTGTCATGAAGCCCAAGACGCCCATACTAGTGCTGCTGCAGGACCAGCACACGCACGTCAGGCTCACGCTGCGGAAGGGGGAGGGCGGCGCTACCAAGAGCGCAGCATAAGGTATTGGCAATATTTGGAAGAATTATATTTTTTATTTCACAAATATAAAATTTTACTAGCAAATGTGATGAAAAACAATGTATGTCGCACGGGCGGTACTAGAATTACGAACATCGACTACGACTATTTACCGCCCTTAAGACACAATGATACTATTCATGAACCAATAGAAACGATTAATTTACCCCTCGTTACGCTCAGCTGATCCACCAGAGCTGTTCTGTGCGAGGAATGAAGCGTTCCTATTGGTTCATGAACAACACATTTTCGCACATTTCAGGTGGAAACGTAGTATAACACGGAATTTAGTCCGATTACGGAATTTGATGAATGCCAGGACGCTTTAAGTATTTCATCCCAGCCTATATACGTCCCACTGCTGGGCACAGGCCTCCTCTCAGAACAAGAGGGCTTGGGCCATAGTTCCAACGCGGGCCCAGTGCGGATTGGGAACTTCACACGCACCATTGAATTGCTTTGCAGGTTTGTGCCTCACGATGTTTTGCATCACCGCAAAGCTCGTGGTAAATTTCAAATGTAATTCCGCACATGAATTTGGAAAAACTCAGAGGTGCGAGCCGTGGTTTGAACCCACGACCCTCTGTTTGATAGGCGATAGGTCAAACCACTAGGCCACCACGGCTCTGTTTCATTAAGTATTAGTAGTAGTCTCCGCCGTGGTGGCCTAGTGGTTTGACCTATCGCCTCTCAAACAGAGGGTCGTGGGTTCAAACCCCGGCTCGCACCTCTGAGTTTTTCCAAATTCATGTGCGGAATTACATTTGAAATTTACCACGAGCTTTGCGGTGAAGGAAACATCGTGAGGAAACCTGCACAAACCTGCGAAGCAATTCAATGGTGCGTGTGAAGTTCCCAATCCGCACTGGGCCCGCGTGGGAACTATAGCCCAAGCCCTCTTGTTCTGAGAGGAGGCCTGTGCCCAGCAGTGGGACGTATATAGGCTGGATGATGGATGATGAGTAGTCTCTTTTGCTTTAAGTATTTAAATCCCTACTAATCCCTACTATCCCTACTTCCCTACTAATATTATAAATGCGAAAGTAACTCTGTCTGTCTGTCTGTCTGTCTGTTATTACAAAACATTAATTTTAGAGTTCCGCGCGGACGAGAACGCCAGTGTCGTAAAAAAGATCTTTTTTCTATTTCTCGCAGTCGGACCCATTATGCTGGAAATGTTTTTATAAAGCGAGCCTGCAAACTATTTAATAATAGCGAACGACTCAGAGACGTGGATATTTTTAATTGTACGTGTGCATTTCTGAAAAAAGCATTCAAATAAACTTTGGAGAGTACATAGTAGGATAACACTCGCAATAGTGATAAGGATAGGTGTACTATAATAAAGCAATTTTGTGTGTTTGTCACGTTTTCTTATATGAATCATTAAGGAAACTATAGGTCTGTTTGTATTTCTTTGTCTACAAATTCATGTTTATATATGACTGTTTGTTTCTCAATAAATAAATAAAAAAAATAAGTTACGCTTTCACGTCGAAACCACAGAACCGATTTTGATGAAATTTGGTATATAGGTATTTTGAACCCCAAGGATCAACATAGGATACCTTTTATTCCGGTAGAGGGCGCCACCGCGCGATAACCTAGATCCGCGCAGACGAAGTCGCGGGCTTAAGCTAGTACATTATAAATCTCAGTCTGTACACGTGATAACCAGAGGGCGGATTTGAAGTAGCGATTACAAGTTTAATATGGATATGACTAGTGCGACTGGTTAGATAGAAAGATAGATTTATTCATTAGATATCAAAGACTGTTCCATGTTTGTATTCCTAGGACAGTTATATAGAAAGCATTGCTTTGCCATTACATATCATGTTGTTTATTGGTCTTACAGTTATCTTATTCCTTACTCACTTACTTACCGCAACGCAATCTTATAGATAATTAAATTCCATAAATGTTATTCTTGCAACAAAGTATATGCAAAGAAAAATATTTTATTCTAATTAAAGGAGTTTTATACAGCTCAAACATAGGTAATATTTAAATGTGGCGAAGGGGTAAGATTAAATGGATTCTTGGCATGTTTTTGATGACATGAGAAGTGTTTTGTTAAACGACATACGTAAAATATACATAACTATTTGAAAAACGGTGCCTTTGAAAAAAATACCCGTTGGTAACCTCAAATTTAATGACGACCGGTTAGCCAAGCAGTTAGAGAACCTGACGATGAAGCTTGAGGTGCCGGGTTCGATCCCCAGTCGTAGATTTATAAATCGCCACTACTTTAAAAAAACTCGTACCTCAAAATAGATAATTTTTCTGAGTGAACTTTATAAACACTATGATTTTAGATCGAGGTTTTGTCAAAGTAGTGACGATTATGGATAATACGATCGAATGTTTGTTGGATGTTTAATTATGTATTTATCTGTATAAGTATGTTTATCCGTCGCCTAGTACCCGTAGTACAAGCTTTGCTTAGTTTAGGACTAGCTTAATTGTTGTTAACATATTTATTACTATTTTAATATTGTTTTTAAATAGCCCTGACTCCGCAATGAGGGCTATCGCGTATGAATTCGCCGCTAGAGGCGCTAGTGTAGCGAGAGGTCTTCGAAATGTCAAATGCTCACTGTTATTTATAATTAGAACAAATTTGTGAACATTTTGCAATACCTGAAATTAATTAGGCTAAATAAGCGTTACGGGGCAATGAATGTCTGTGTTTTGAAACAGTTTTATCTTTCGGAAACCTTTTTCCTCCCTTTTTTCCGAACAAAGCGGGACTACGCAACACTGTGGAATGCTCGATATTTTTATGTCACGGTTTTAAGATATTAAATATGATTTAATTGTAAATTTTGTTTTCACGTCCGAAATTACAAACTAAACACAATACTTCAGGCAGGACCTTTGTCTACAGTGGCGCCAACTGGTGAGCGCGAAAACGGTAGCCCTCATTATTTAAACCCATAATTAAAACCGCCGCCACTAATACTCCGGACACGTGTTTCACCTCTCTCCAAGGCATCAACAGAGGATGGTGGCACTTCGACGGTCGATTCGTTCCATCTTGAAGTGACCTAAATAAGGCATCATTAAATACCGATACTTAGCGTGGGCCTCCCGGGTAATGGAACGTAGCTGCGGTAAATTGTGCGCAGGAAATTATGTCATCGTCTCGTTCTATATACATTCCACTGCAGGGCACAGGCCTTCTCTCAGACGGCAATGACAATTATAATAAACTAGCTGTTGCCCGTGGCTTCGCCCCGTTGTTTGTTTTCTGTATTATTTTCTTCCATAAAACCTTCTCCTGACAGTAATGAACACAACAAAAAAAGAATTAGCGAAATCAGTCCAGCCGTTCCCGAGTTTTGCGCTTAGCAACACATTTTACGATTCATTTTTATTTATATAAATATATATATGTCATAATAATACTAGTAAGTTTTTTTTAATACATTAATAAACATACTCGTAAATACAGTCATGAAACTACCGTGAGACTCACTCACATTAAATGATATTGTAATGGATAACTCTCGTCTTGAAGCGAGTTTAGCTCGGCATCTGACGGCCTACTCCGAAGTTCGAAAATCGAAGTTCGTATCGTACCGTCCCTCTCGCTTTTGTATTAAATAGCATGAGTGTCAGAGAGACCGAACGATACGAACTTCGATTTTCGAATTTCGTAGTAGCCCTGCAGACGATGATGATGGTGATGTTGCGCGAGCAGAGCGGTGGCGGCGAGCTGCGTTGCTCCTATGAAGAAGGGCTACGAATTAGCCTGAAACATGTCGAGCTAAACTCGATTTAAGACGTGAGTTATTAATTCACATTGAACTAACAAGTCACGAACTTTGGCATTTACGACATTAATAGAATAAATAGAATTCCACTGGGCCAATTTCACACGTGTCTGCTCCTTGTGCTGTATGTGGCACGGGCGTACTGTCACGCCCAGTCGGGCATTGAGTAGTGGACTAGCTTAGCTTCAGTTAAACTCAGTTATTCTAAATCAATAGATTATTATCAACACATAGTTTGATTTTGAACGTGATACAAAATTAGTGTTTCAAGCGCAGTTAATGGTGGAGAACATAATGCATTCATTTGTCAAAATTAACTCAATATGACAACTGCAAATTAAAACAAACTAATTATGATGAAATTTTGCAGCATTAACTGAGCTAGAATCACTGATTTTCATCACGTTAAACGGGCAACAGCTTTTTTTTTTTTTTTTTATACGACTGGATGGCAAACGAGCAAGTGGGTCTCCTGATGGTAAGAGATCACCACCGCCCATAAACATCTGCAACACCAGGGGTATTGCAGACGCGTTGCCAACCTAGAGGCCTAAGATGGGATACCTCACGTGCCAGTAATTTCACCAGCTGTCTTACTCTCCACGCCGAAACACAACAATGCAAGCGCTGCTGCTTCACGACAGGATTAGCGAGCAAGATGGTGGTAGCAATCCGGGCGGACCTTGCACAAAGTCCTACCACCTGCAAAAGCTACTTTATTTATAGGCAATATAATGTATGTACACACTTACTCCATCTAAGCCGTGATGGCCTAGTGGTTTGATCTATAGCCTCTTAAGCAGAAGATCATGAGTTCAAACCGCGGCTCACACCTCTAAGTGTTTGAAATGTATGTGCAAAATTACTTTCAAAATTTACCACGAGTTTTACGGCAAAGGAAAATATCGTAAGGAAACCTGCGGAGCAATTCAATGAAGTTCGAAATCCACTCTGGGCTCGCGCGAGACCCATAATCCAAGCTCTCTCATTATGAGAGGAGGCCTGTGCTCAGCAGCGGCACGTATATAGGTTGAGCTGATGTTGATAATGACACGCTCCAACGATATATCATAACATAATTTTATAGCAAACCTTAACAGCATACAAACAACTACAAATATAATATACAGTCTGAACTCAATCCTCTTTCCATATTCCGTGCTCGTAGCACCGGCTACGAGTATTTGCTCGTAGCACGTCCGTAGCACCCTTGTAGCCGTAGCTGATCCCAAACAAACTGCTACGAAACACGTTGGATTTTGCTTTTGCTCATAAATTGCTTTGTAATATTTTGTTGAGAAAAAAACTGTGTTTAAGTTTAAATGACTTTAAACACTGAACTGTTTTTGTAAGTGATTATAATTATATAATCTTGCAAGTCAATACTTCTCGACTGTCTTTGTTCTCACTGACTTGAAATTTGGTATAGTTAATACCGAGTGTAGCCTGTAATACGAGCAAAAAATTAAAATGTAGATCGTCCTCGTCAAACTGAACAACATTAGTTCAGCGACTTTTGAAAATAATGGAGTCTTTGAATTTTCCCTTTTTCATACAAATTAAATACTGCTATCAATGTACGCCATCCTAGAACACAACTGTCATGCTACAAACAAGCATTTTGCTTTAGGTACATTACTTCTTCGAATAAACTTAAAAGTGTAATAAAAATTAAAAAAAAATAATTATTTTTAAAAGTCGCTGAACTAATGTTGTTCAGTTTGACGAGTATGATCTATGTTTTAATTATTTCCTCGTATTACAGGCCACACCCGTTATGTTGTACCTTTATAGATATACCTATAATTTATTATACCTATACTTTTATAGCCAAGTAGTTAGAGAACCTGACTACGAAGCTTGAGGTCCCGGGTTCGATCAGTAGCCGGGGCAGATATTTGTATGAATAATACAAATGTTTGCTGTCGGGTCTTGGACGTTTAATATTGTACTCATATTTAATGTACATATTTATTTATATAAGCTTTTCTTATTTTGGGACTAGACAATTGGTGTCAACTGTCCCATGATATTTGTTTATTTACAATTTTTTTTATTCCAGTTTGAAATTGTGAATATAATTTTGGTTTTACATTATGCATTGATGTTCTAATGTTTGAATATGTACCTCAAAGGTAAATAGCAGTTAAATTATGTTTACATGTATGCACACCCACCCAACTCCTGTTGGCTGTAAGGTCTATATTGGCTTGTTTGTGCCGGCGCGAACCATTCATCACTTGTTTGACGGCCACGTATTGAACTTGGACGCACTGTTTTTTAAGTTAAAGGAGGCCAGCGGAAATCCTATTCTCATCATCATCAGCCAGAAGATGTCCACTATTCTGCCCTCCTAAGCCAATCTCAAAAAAAGCGGAATCTCCAAAAAAAACACTTGAGTTATTTATTCAATGTGATGCAAAATGTCTTAAGACAACTACACAATACGCAACAGTATTAATAGCTCAAAAGTATTTTTTGAGATACCACCTATTGGCTTAGGAGGGCAGTATTGAGCAAAGATCACCCCCTTAGAACGCCACAGTGAACTTGCCACCTTGCATTCACCAGTTGCCCGCCACTCTCGCAATGAGGCTACCGTTTTCACGCTTACCATTTGGCGCCACTGTAGACAAAGGTTCTGCTTGAAGTATAGTTGTTAGTTTGTTATTATGGGTGTGAAAACAAAATTTACATTTAAATCATATTTAATACCTTAGAACCGTACCATAAAAATATCGAGCAAGTCTGCGTAGTCCTGTTTTGTTCGGAAAAAGGGAGGACAAAGGATTCAGAAAGACAAAACTGTCTCAAAACACAGACATTCATTGCCCCGTAACGCATATTTGCCATAATCAATTTCAGATATTGCAAAATATTCACAAAATTATTCTAATTATAAATAAACCCGCGCAGCTCACCTAAAAACATTGAGATTTGACACTTCGAAACCTCTCGCTACACTAGCGCCTCTAGCGGCGAATTCATACGCGATAGCCCTCATTACGTCAGCTCACCTAGTGGGAGGCCTGCCAAGCAACGTTTCGTCTTCCGGTCCGTGGTCGTCACCCAAAAACTTTTCTCTTCCAATGTTAATTACTTCGAGCATGTGGTTCGCCCATTGACACCTAAACTTGCATATTCTTCGAGCTATGTTGGTGAGTTTAGTTCTTCGGGGAATTTTATAGTACTATCTTACTAGTATTTTAAAATGACGAAGTTTGTGAAGACATTTGGATGTTTGACTGTTTACTACCCAATTAAGTAGTTACATTTGAACCGATTTAGTGAAGTTTGGTATCGAGATACCTAAATAGAAAGGATATTATTTAGGTAATTAATTATAAACTAAATACCCACCTAACTTAAAAACTTAATACCAACTAAATTAAATCTAAAATTAGTAGGTTTTTTTTAATTTATTATAATTTTTATTAGTAGATTTATGATGGGAATTTTTGACCTGAGGCAGCTCTTTAGGGCCTTTTGTATAAAATAATAAAAATAAAGGCGTAGAGATGTGACGACCTCATCGCCCGTTAAACTTGTGGTGTCAACTGTGCAGTAAATTATGTGTGTAATTGACCAATTATGTCAAAACCCATTTTTTGCATTCCTTAAAAAAAATTCGTCATGGATTTTTTTTTTGTTAAAATAATTATGTTTATAATTATATATGAACCAATAGTCTCTCCTATAACTTGTTAACGTGAGAAATATAGGTCACCAGGAGTTCGAATAGGAAAGGTGGCCATTCCATCATACGGCTTTATTTATATATCCTTTATCCACTTCGCGCCTGAAAGGAAGGTTTTGTGTAACCAAATAGATTACTTTTTCGTTGGATATTCAAGCTGTCGCCTTTATAATAGGCAAGTACTTTTACGGTGAAGAATGAGGCGAGCATGCTTTGAAAAGACTACTCGAAAATTTGTCTTTTCATTATTATATTTTACTAGTTTTTTTTTATAATTTTTTAAAAAGTTTTTGATTTTTTAGCGAGCGTATCAACACGGAGTTCCAATTCAAACTATACTTTTTAAAGATGTTTTTAAAAAGCCGTGGTGGTCTAGTGGTTTGACCTATGGCCTCTCAAGCAGAGGATCGTGGGTTCAAACCCGAGCTCACACCTTTGAATTTTTCGAAATTTAAGTAGTTATGTGCGAAATTACAATTGAAATTTACCACGAGGTTTACGGTGAAGGAAAACATCGTGAGGAAACCTGTTACAATTCAATTGCATGGATGAAATTCCCAATCTGCACTAGTGGCGCGTAGGAACTACGACCCAAGCCTGTGTCCATCAAAGGAAAGTATACAGGGTGGCTCATTTAGATCGGTCAGTATGGGAAAATCTGAAACTATAAGACCTACGATGATCTGAGTTCTTAGGAACCATATCGTCATTGAATTTAGTAACAAGAAAAACTGCAATCATACATTTTAAAAAAACTTGTACTCAGTTCAGGAATCTCAGTCCGGTTGTTTTTAAAAACAAACATTAATTATTTCTGCATTCAGT